>NC_039286.1:13366937-13508906 GCF_003368295.1 Carassius auratus
TTGCCTTAGACATGTGGAAGAAACCTTGGTTCTGAAACAGGGCCCGGTGTTGGGAGCTCCTTGTCGCCGTGTGACACTAGCGACGGATGCATCCCTCACCGGCTGGGGTGCAGTCATGAGTGGCCACCCCTGCCCGTGGTCTGTGGAAGCGATCGCCATCTAACATGGCATATCAATTGTCTAGAAATGCTAGCAGTTTATCGTGCACTGAAGCACTTCCTCCCAGACCTAAGGGGTCACCATGTGTTGGTGTGCACCGACAACACATCGTGTTCTCTTATATCAACCACCAGGGAGGTCTGCGTTCGCGCCCTTTGTACAAGCTGGCGCACCAGATCCTGGTGTGGTCCCAGAGCAAACTCCTCTCATTAAGAGCAGTATATATTCCTGGGAAACAAAATATGGGAGCAGACATACTGTCGAGGCAGGGGCCGAGGCCCGGGGAATGGAGACTTCACCCAGAAGTAGTGAAGCAGATATGGAGAGTATTTGGCAGGGCTCAAGTAGACCTATTTGCATCTCAAGAGACGTCACAATGCCCCCTTTGGTTCTCTCTAGTTCATCCAGCTCCTCTGGACTGGACGCTATGGTACAGACCTGGCCGAGGCTTCGTCTGTACGCATTTCCCCCTATCGCTCTGCTCCCGGGAGTTCTGGCGAGAGTGCGCCGGGACGGGGTCCATCTGTTGTTAGTAGCCCCGTTCTGGCCGGGCCGAGTATAGTTCTCAGATCTAGTCTCGCTCCTCGACGGCTCTCCGTGGGAGATACCGATCAGGACAGACCTACTCTCACAGGCGCAGGGTACGATAATTCACCCTCGCCGGAGTTGTGGAAGCTGTGGGTGTGGCCCCTGAGGGGGCACAACTGTTAGCAGCCGGTCTCTCAACCGAGGTTGTTGAGACCCTTCTCCAATCCAGAGCTCCCTCAACGAGGAAACTGTACGCCCTGAGGTGGAAACTCTTCACCTCATGGTGCAGAGACCGCCAGTTAGACCCAGCAAACTGCCCGGTTGGTACAGTTCTGGAGTTTCTACAGGCTAGGCTCTCTGCAGGGTTGACCCACTCCACGTTGAAGGTCTACGTGGCAGCTATTGTGGCCTAACACGCACTTCTCGATTGCCAGTCTTTGGGAAGACACCCCCTAGTTACACGTTTCCTCCGCGGTGCGCTGAGGCTGAAACCTCCAGTACGGCCCCGTATTCCCCCGTGGGACTTGGTTGTGGTGTTAGAGGCAATGTGCAAACACCCATTTGAACCTATTCAAGATATCTCAGACAGACATCTCACACTTAAAACCTCCTTTATGTTGGCTATCACCTCCCTGCGGAGAGTAGGAGACCTTCAGGCCCTCTCTGTGGCCCCTACTTATCTTGAGTTTGCACCAGGCATGACTAAAGCGTTCATATACCCTCGAGCGGGATATGTTCCTAAGGTTCCCTCTGTTACACCACAACCTGTAGTGCTGCAGGCCTTCTGTCCTCCTCCCTTTCGGGAGCCCGACCAGGCGAAGCTAAATTGTATGTGTCCAGTTCGAGCGCTGGACGCATACGTCCACACAGCTGCCCTGTGGAGAAAGACCGACCAATTGCTTGTATGCTACGGTCCCCCCAAGAGGGGTTCTCCTGCTTCTAAGCAGACTATTAGTCGTTGGATAGTCAAGGCTATCAACACTTCCTATGAGTCCTCTGGTCGTCCCCCGCTGTCGAGAGCCAAGGCTCACTCTACTCGGGGTATGGCGGCCTCCAAGGCCTTCTTATCAGGTGTATCCATGCTGGACATCTGCAATGCTGCGGGGTGGTCCATGCCCTCTACGTTTGTTAAATTCTATGGCCTAGACATGCCAATCACTCCAGGCGCTTCCGTCCTCCTGTCCTAAGCTGTGCTCTTCGGATACACACTAGGCAGGGGTTTGGTAGTCTGGCGGCTTTGGTACTCGTTCCCCAAAGTGCATTGACGCAGCTTGAGTTCCTGAAGAGGAACGTGTCTAGGTTACGTATGTAACCCTAGTTCCTCGAGGGAACGAGACGCTGTGTCTCGGAGCCATACCCCCAGCACCCCTGCCGGCGCTTGCTGGTACTTGAAGCTGACGCCAGCTGCGTGGCACTTGCTTTTATAGCTTCCTGGTCGCTTACGTCACTCCACCGGTGACGTCACGCTCTTCCATTGGTCTGATTTCACACGATATTCAGAGTCGCGCACGCTGGGCGCATTCCCCAAAGCGCATTGACGCAGCGTCTCGAGGAACTAGGGTTACATACGTAACCTAGAGACGTTTTGATAGCAGAGTTTAGGTTTTGATAGGAGAGTTTCAATTTGACACAGATGTGAATGGTATATTTCCCAGTGTTGTGTCATGTTTACTTGTGTGTAGAGTTTTGGCACAATGAGCGAAGTTTTGCAAAATGTGTTCAAGCAACGGGCAAAAACTGTAATATAAAAAACACTATACTGTAAACACAGAAAAATTATGGCAATTGTGCATTCGTGGGCTCATGGATCCCGCCGTCTGTTGGCCTCATCGACATCGCAAGCAATGTCTTCTCCCGCTAGGCACCGGGGAAAATATCCCCTTGCATGTCGAAACCATCCATGGATTGCTGTCACCTGAATGTCGTCACAGGTCTGTTCCATTGCCTGCAGAAGAGACATGCGGGCGTGTGGGTGGACTCTCTGCCCAGCTTCCCTCACAGTCAGGCTATGGTTGATGACAGGGTCCACCAAAGTTGCTCATATCATCAGAAATAGGGGTCCGTGCATGGCCTCTTCGACCTCCTCTTCCTCCTCCTCTTCCACTTCCTGCTCTTCCTCTTCCTTGCTCTTTCTGTTGCTCTCCCTCCACCCATGCATGCAAAGTTCTTGAAATGGCTAAACTGAGGGCTTTTTTGTAGCTGGCTGATTGGTGTTCAGTTTTGCAAGTAAGTGCCTTCAATTGTGTATTTGAGTGGTAACAATTACCCGATGTGTATTGCATTGTGGTGCAATGCATGTGTTTTCCAAACGGCACTCTGAGATTTCATTTTTGAACGAAGTGTCTTATGCATGAAATAGAGTGTAGTATGCAGGACCAAGTGTGTTGCATAAAGGAGTAAGTGTGTTGCAGAATTGCAAACTAGAGTGCAAAGCAGTGCTTTTGTTTAAAGTATGGGTACCTGTGTTTGAGGTATGGTAACAAAAGCTTCAAGTTGTGTAACTTTAGTCTAAGCATGGGTCTATAGTGTTCCAGTAAACTGTAAGTGCGCACACTCTCTCCACACAGAGCAGCGTGTATATGAGAAAGTACGTCTGGTTGTGTGACAGCGCAAAGGAAATCTGCGTGCGAACAGAGAGATTCGCGCTCGTGCATTATTTTAATGTGCTTTCGCGTTATACAGTATTTATGCGCTCTCGCTGCTGACCGCATACACATACTGCAAACACCTGAGGCACCGCTACAATTAATGAGCTCTATAAACAATGCATGGCAAAAAAGGAAAAAAGTCCCTGTATAGCCCTACGGCATTTTTTTTTTTTTTTTTTTGCCACATTTTGTTAACATCTTTACTATAGTGATAATTTTGACTTATGTCTGTTCTAGAGATGTTACAACTTTTTGATAAAGCTCTAATTGGTTTTCTTTTGGAAATATGTTTCAAATTAATCCTGAATGCATTTATGGCTGTAAAAGCATATTGGTGTGTGTCACAATCGCAAAATTGATCAAAGAAATCGCGATAGTTTTTTTTTTGTTTTGGTCCATATCGCACAGCCCTAGTTCATTCAATAAATACAGTTAACAATCTAGCTTCTGAGTACTAAGTTATTAACCCAACAATAGCGGGGTCAGTTAATTTTTTTGAAGTGGGCCTCGCAAACATATGTGTTTGGTTGTGTGGGGCGCGAGCTGAAAAAGGTTGGGAACCACTCTACAGTGTCAAGAAAAAAAATGTGAACCCAAATGATTTGGCTTTCTCGGTACTGTGTATCTGTATCTATATTGATATAAATATTAGTTATACTCACACAGTATCCCCAGAATACAGAGACATCCAAGAGCAAAAAAACAGACAGACAGCAAAAACAATCAGAAGAACTTTAGTCCGTTTCGGTGGACAAACCTCTCTCTCTCTTTCTTGCTCTTCCTTTGAGTTACCTGCGGTAGAAATTTGATGAGATGAAGGAAATCAAAAATGTGTGTGTGTGTGTGTGTGTGTATATATATATATATATATATATATATATATATATATATACAGCCTAAATTGTGTTTTTAAAATATCTAAAAACAAAAATGCAAAACTAGCATTTATATAACTGGATTTCGGACTAAAAACCTCAAATAGCAACTTAGATAAAGATCTTTTGACAGCTGCACCTGCGGGACAACTTCTCATCATGAGAAACATATCTGTTGATCAAAGCATCATGAGAAACATTAACACTTCAGGCCTACTGTACAGGAAATCAAATGCTAATTTTGGTTTATTATTTTTTGCAAGCATGTTTCTTCAAAACAATATAAGAACTATAGAACTTTACGTATAAATATCATTTTAAATATGAGTTTAGCACGTGAAGGATGTGGATGCATCAGGCATTGAGTTCAGTTAAATAAACAGTTAAATCGATACAACTCAAAAATGTAAAATGATTAAGTAGGCAATAATCTCTCATGTAAAGGGACATTAACACAAAATACTAAATCAACTAATCTATTTAAAATGGTTTTATCAGTTTAGTTGAATAATTGAATAAGACAAAGTAGAATCTTAGTTAAAGAGATTTAGGTATTTATTCTATGACTTGTGTGTGTGTGTGTGTGTGTGTGTGTGTTTAGGTGTGTGTGTGTGGGGGGGGGTGCATTTAGGTGTGTGTGTGTGTATATATATATATATATATATATATATATATATATATATATATATATATATATATATATATATATATATACAGATCTGGGTAGTAACTGATTAGATGTAAACTGGATTATGTAATCAGATTTAACTTTTACTTTAAAGTACTTTTAGTTAAATTATATTTTATAATACTCGTAATCAGACTACAGTTACCTTTTTTATTGAATGCATGATTACATATTATTCACACAATAGAAATAAATTATTCATAATTTATTGATTCTCTCTAATTCCCCTTTTCATCTTTTAAATATTCCTTTCTAAAATAGTCTATATAAAATAGCTTATATGCATTCACAAAGTTTTCCAGTTTTGTGTACATTCACACAAAGACCAGTCACTCATCTGGAGACCTCACAGACGCAACACAGCATTTGATCAGTAGATTTACAAACATCTTTTTAATGTAAGTGTTTTCTCAACATTTCAACAGTGTAACAACTATTGATGAACACATAAATATTGATTTTAATTATCACTCATTACTATGTCACAATAAAACGCAAAAATACATGTTATTTCTTATTTACATGTAATGCAGGGATTCAAAAGGTTATTTATTTATTTATTTTTATCAGCCGGATCTGTTTTACCTAATATGTGTCAACTAACCAGTCTTAAGTTGCTTGGGTATATTTTTAGTGATAGTCAAAAAAAATAAATAAATAAAAAAAAAAAAAAAAAAAAAAAAAATATATATATATATATATATATATATATATATATATATATGGTCCCACTTTATATTAGGTGGCCTTAACTACTATGTACTTACATAAAAAAATAAGTACAATGTACTTGCATTCATATTGTATTGTAAAACACTTTTGCTGCTATTGAGGTGGGATAGGGGTAAGGTTAGGGAGAGGGTTGGAGGTATGGGTAAGTTTAAGCGTATGTTAAGGTGTAAAGTATGGGTCAACAGTGTAATTATAAATGTAATTACAGAAATTAAATACAGATGTAATTACATGTCGTTTTTTTAAATATATATAAGTACAATGTAAAAACATGTATGTACACAATAAGTATATTGTACTAAATTATAAATTAAAATGTAAGTACATAGTAGTTAAGGCCACTTAATATATAGTGGGTCCATACATATATATATATATATATATATATATATATATATATATATATATATAATAAAATAAAAAACACCGTATTGGTCAAATTTATAGATTTTTCACTTAATTTTTGATTAGCAATACGCATTGCTAAGACCTTCAGTTAAACAAATTTAAAGGCGATTTTCTCAATATTTATATATATATTTTTTAGAAGATAAACTATTTATGTAGGTCAAAACTAATCGAAAAGTAATCAAAAAGTGATTATTTATCATGTAATTTGGAATCAGTAATGAATTCACAAATGCAACCAAAATAAAACATTAATATTTAATTGAACTCTTTGAAATTTTCTAGAAATGGATAATAGTATCACTATTATGATATATCCAACAAAATGAAGTGCTCGAGTTGTTGAAAAAGAAAAATGCAGAAAAATAAGTTTGTTAAAACTGAACAAAGTTTTTATAACAGTCAAACAAAATGTAGCTAACATGAAAGCATCAAAATATCTTCAAAATGTTTATCAAAATATCAGTCTTAAATATTTATTTAATTATTTTTTAATTAGTTGCATCAATACAACCTCTCTGTCCCTATCAATACACAGTTATACCTCAAATAAGTTTTGCATAACTTCTCTCTTAAATTTTACAATTTATTTATAGCAGTTGTTCTTTGTGTTCTTTAAAAGACCTCTCAGCATTTGTGGAGAATTAAAACAAAAAAACAAAATAAGGATTCTTGATATTGGTCATGTGATAAAGAGTTAGTGTGTATTGAAAGAAATACTAATTTGATGTTATGTCCTTTAAATTATAACACTGTGGTTTAATGAATTAAACAATTTACAAAGGTCTTTCTGCTGGAATAATCTTTCTAGTATGATCTTGATATCTGTTTTTCTCTCAGAAAAGTGTTCAGTTCTTTATCTTTCTGAACTCTGTATCATTTAAACAAACAAACAAAACAAAAGAACATTCTGTAACATGTCAGTAATATCTTACCTCTGTACCGAGGGCATTTGCAGCCTGAAGCTGTTGCTGAAGGCAAGTAATCCACATTTTCATAGTTTGAATTCATTTCACGACCCTGATTGTTGGTTGGAGTGTCTACATGAAGCACAGAATCCGCAAACATATTAGTACAGTAATCAACAGAGTCAATTGTAACAAACATTTAATAAACAAGCAGGATAAAAATGTGAAGCAGAGGAACAGATTAAACTTGATAGTGTTTAGAGATCAGATGTGATGATTAAATCTCAGTATTTACAAGCACAATGTTAACATTTTGATAAGTATTTAACTGTCAATAAGCAACTCAAAAACACTTATGTCCTTCATCATTTATACAAATATAATTTTTCTTTATGAAAATAGGCTATGTATGATTAATTACACATACATACTGATGCAGACGTGTGTGATGCTGTTGTCACTATTTAGCAGCCCTGCACTTGTGTGCATCTGTAGCAGTACTAATAAATACTGTAGAAACATGCAGGAAGTTATAAAACCTCAAACTCAGAGCTCAGAAAGGGAACTACAGTTATGAAAGATATTCTGTTTATTCAAAGTTTGTTCTTCAAAAAATATCTTCAGAAATGTAGGGGGACAATATGTGATATAATATAAGCAAGTTTAATATTGACCAGGATTTTTTGTCTAAGATTTGAGAAAATGCTGTCACTCCACTCAAAGGTGTTTTGGACATACTGTCAGTGTGGAACAACACATTCTTCTGAATTGGATATTTTTTATGAAACTGTAGAACTGTCAACAAAGCTAATAATCTGATTTAATTCTGATTTAGTAAACTATTTTGCTCAATTGTTGGTTCTTGAAACCTCAAAACCTCATCGACTCACTGAATTTGTTTTGTAATGATCCAGGCCACAGCTCACTTACTCATTAAACACAACGGCTGGATGGCAGAGACGTTAAACTAAACTGCAATAGTGACATTTAGTGAACAGAGAGATCATTTAATTTGGCTTATTTTGCTTACATGTGCTGATTTATTTGCTTTTTTTTTCATTAAACCTATAAATTATGATTTAAAACTATAAATTGTGACATAACGTAACATAATGGCATATAAGACTACAGAGAACTATTTCTGCAGCGTTGTTCTTTACTCGTCAAGTTTTCTTCTTCAAGGCTTTTCCTGTTTTCACCCCCTCAGGTGTGTCACCCAATCAAACCAATATCAGAGAGTTATAGAATAACATTACTAGATTACATTTAGTCATTTATTTATCAGTACAGAGCCTTACAGATTAGCAATTTCACAATCAAGTTATCATCAATGAAGCTGTAGAGGACACTGCATTAGTGACCTCTTGTGAAGAAAACAGGAGAGAATGATAAAATAACTGAACATGCAGAAAAAAAGTGCAAAATGCAAACAAACAACAAAAACATATATTAATGCAAAATTTTTAGATTGCTTTCAGTTCAGTTATTCATTTAGATAAAAGCACACAAGTCTTTATACTATTTGTAAAGTTTGTTTGCTCAACATTCAAAAGATTACACTTATAAACAAACTGAATGGGATGCATTGTCAATAATACATGAATATTAGTACCTTCTGTAACAGTATAAACTATAAATACAATATAATGTTTCTTTTTATTATCACTAAATCCAATTTGTTTCATTGCGTGTTTCACAGCTAGCCATATTTTAAAGGGGGGGTGAAATGCTCGTTTTCACTCAATATCCTGTTAATCTTGAGTACCTATAGAGTAGTACTGCATCCTTCATAACTCCAAAAAGTCTTTAGTTTTATTATATTCATAAGAGAAAGATAGTCTGTACCGATTTTTCCCGGAAAAACACGACCGGCTGGAGGCGGGACGTGTGGGCGGAGCTAAAGAATCACGAGCGCGAGTAGGCTTTTGCGTTGAGAGCGTTTGGAAACGGTGACATTACCTTGAGGAAAAAAACATCAGAAACAAACCATGGCTAACAGTCAGATTCAGCCGTTTATTTATGATCCAGAATCAGATCCAGAGGCTGAAATTTAACAAGAGCAGCATCAGCAATGACATCTCTATGTGGTATGTACTGAAACTGTATATATTTGCTTAGCGGTTTTGGAAAATGACTAAGTTCCACTTTGTCGTCTTTTTTTTTTTTTTAAGCTGTACATGTGGAAAGTGTAGTTTGATGACAACATCGCATGTTGTTTACTTGATGTGCTTACACGCCGATAGCTAAGTTAACAACACAGAGATATTTGAAGCAGTTTTACTCACCGCCTGCGGTTCCAACACACGATCGTGACCCTTTTTCGTTGGGACTGAATTATCCTTAAGATATAACCGATGTGCAAATCCGTCGTCAAACTGGGCCTTGTTTGTAAAACAAGCATCTTCGAAATGCAGGGAACAATCAAAAACACTTGCACAACTCCGTTGATGCTCTGTAAAAATAAACTCCATCCACTTGTCCCTTAATGCTGTTTTTCTTTTTGTAATCTGTGCAGGGTTGTCTTGCCCTGGCAACCAAAAACACACTCCTTTTGTGACATTTCGCGACGCTCTCGCTCTGATCAGTGAATGTCTGTTGTGCTCTCATTGCTCTGCTATACGGGAGCGCGCGCTCTTCCGGCAGAAGTGCCCTCAGGACCCATATAAGGAAATTCCGCTCCATCTAACGTCACACAGAACCATACTCGAAAAAAACTTTCCGAAACTTGTGACAAACCGGAAGGAGTATTTTTGGAACAGAAATACTCCTTCAAACGTACAACTTAATTTTTGAAACTTTGTCCATGTTTAGCATGGGAATCCAACTCTTTAACAGTGTAAAAAACTCAGTATGCATGAAATAGCATTTCACCCCCCCTTTAAACACTTTGCCTAATCTTTCATGGGTCTGAAGTGCAGACAGCTCACCTTCATATAAGGACAGTCGTTCTCTAACTCTGGTGTAGTTGGCTGTAAGTTCCTCAATATTTCTCACTATGACTGGTTCAGAGACAGTTATTAAGAAAAAAAAAACAAGTGGTTAGAGAAATGTGTTCAAAAGACTGACTTGTATTTGCTAAAATTAGCCTAGTTGAATCAAGGCTGGTTCAGAGTTGGTATACTTTGTCCTGTAGTAGGTGCATGAGTCTGAACCTAACATAACTCTGTTCTTTAACTCTGGTGTAATTGGCTGTAATTTCCTTAATCCATCTTGTCATGACTGGTACAGAAACAGTTATGAAGAAAATGGAAAACAAAAGCAAGCAGACAAATCCACTCTTGTAGTCCTTTCTCTTTACATACTGTTAATGAAACATGTTTCTTGGATGCATAAAAATATTATACTCACTTGTGTTGTTAGTTTTCTGGGCAGACAGTTGCATTGAAACATTGGTATCTGATTAAAGGCAAAAAAGTAGCAGTAATTTCACTGATATATCTACAGTGTAAAGAAAAATATGTGAACCCAAATGGTTGGCTTTCTCGGTACTGTGTATCTGTATCTGTATCTATATATATATATATATATATATATATATATATATATATATATATATATATATATATATATATATATATATTAGTTATACTCACACAATATCCCCAGAATACAGAGACCTCCAATAGAAAAAACCAGACTGACAGCAAAAACAGTCAGAAGAACTTTAGTCCGTTTAGGGAGATAAACTTCTCTCTCACTTTTTTGTTCTTCAGTGAAGTTACCTGTGGTTATAAATTTGATTAAAGGAAATAATTTCTGAGCCTCTGAATCAATGTATTATTTTTGTCCAGATCTTTTCCTGAATTTATATTTGCCTAATTTCGGACATATAAATATATATATATACATGTCCCAACCATAGACTGTATAAAAACAGGTCCCAACATGCTTATTGCCTTTTTTTTATTTAAATGACAGTGTTGGCGTTGTTTGAGGGAATGCGTGAACATATCAAATCTATTACTTGACAAAATCTATTACGCTTTGGACAAAAGTGTATAATAAATGTGTATTTGTTGAATGAATGTAAGAAAACAAGTCCTAAATCATTTTAATAGAAATGAATGCATAGTGCTAATATTAAATCCTTACCTTTGTATCGAGAGTATTTTTCACCTGAAGCATTTTCATACATTGAATCCATTTCATGAGACATGCACAGAAATGGAAGCTTTAGCCTAAGTTCTGCCAGGAAGACTCAATCACTTCGTCACTAATTACCTTCATCATTATCCAATCACGTCTTTATACTCCTGTATAAAAGATCGTACTTACACATGTTTGAGTTCGCAGATGCCAACGCGACAACAACCTCCACTAGAGTTGGGGTACTCGAACTTGGACTCAATTTTGAATGAACTCAGACTTGTCACGCACTCGGGTGAATTTGTACTCGGACTTGACATGGACTTGAACATTTTGGACTCGGAAAATATTCCGAGTACAGTCGAGTCCACGTCATGTGTAACAATAAAACCAGCATAAAATTGAAATGATAAATTAATGAATGTCTCCCCTTCTGTCATTTTACTGCAACACACCAGCAGGCAGAAGTCTCATGCTTGCAGACGAAACACACGCACCACTCACTGGCAGTGTTGGGGAGTAACTAGTTACATGTAACGGCCTTACGTAATTTAATTACAAAATTAATGTAACTGTAATTAGTTACAGTTACTAAGAAAAAAGGAGTAATTAAATTACAGTTACTTATGAAATTTTTAACGATTACAAAGGGGATTACATTTGAATATTTACACATACCCACATACAGTTTTAACTGATTTGTTTCCAAAATTGCACTGACTGTTCTGCGATGTACGCCTTAATCATTTCCGGGATGCGGAAACACAGTCTGGTTCGTAGAATCCAGTCATAAAAACGGAATGCCTAACGAGGACAGAATATGTCACGCTCATTTTGGATGACTAAATCAAAAGTAGGTCAGTACACTTGAATCAAAGCATGACATAGACTAGTGTCTGTGAATATTAAGCCCCAAAAATGCAATATATGACCCCTGCACGTTCTGCGTGTCTGTGGAAATCAGGCGCGGACTGGACACCGGGAGAACCGGGACAATTCCCGGTTGCCTGGCAGCCGATTTGGCCCTCTATTTTAATATCATTGTATGTACTAAATGTACTAAAGCGATCATTTGTGAATCCGCCATTTGATATTTAAATCTCTAATAAATCATGAATTGTTAGACGTGGCGGGCTCTCCGCGCCTCCGCCAAACGGTTTGGATCAGACTCACAGTAATCAATGCGCACAGCTGGAGCAGAGAAGCAGAACTACTGTTCAGGGATTCAGGTCAGTTTCATCTGTAAAGATGCTTTTTCGTCTTTGTTTTTTTTATTTATTTAATCAAGCAGTAGCACGTTGCTCATCAGTCATCACTCAAAATACTATATAAAGGACATCATCATTATTATCTGTTGTAATGTTACAGTAGTAATTTAGCTGGAAGATAATCCGATTTTTGGGGGAAGCTACGACAGAAAACAACACAACCCTTACAAAAATTAACGTTTTATCATTTTACTATAAATCCAGTGAAAATGGTTACTATTGTTTAACTTTAAATTATTTTACAAATTTATTTATTTAAAAATAAATACAAATCCATTTGCAAAACAAAAAACAAAGCAAGGTTATTGTACTTTTATATAGGCTAATAAAAGCATGGTCAATTTTTGTAAGGGACAAACATGACTCGTGTACAGTATTCGAATTTTCCTATAAATATATTGTAGTATTGTAGAGTATTGTATTGTAAAGCATAGTTTTGTTCAATCTTGAGTATTAAAGTCATGAGAGAGATGGATAACGGGGCAAAATAAAGAGACTAAAGAGAAAAAAGTTAGTAGTTCAGGAGAGAACTTTTAATTATTTTGCATGTCCCCAAATTAAAGATTTAAACCTTTTTTTTAATGTCAGGTCCATACAAAAAAAAAAAAAAAAAAAAAAAAAATAGTTTTGTCCATGAATTTTTTTCCCAGTCCACACCTCCTGTAAATTAATGGCAAAGACATGGTTTCATTTACTACACATAGGCCTACTGAAGCTCACAGTGTTTTCAACCTCTGCCGTCTCAATATAGGAGTACACGAGCACATAAACATAATTTCTAGAACTGCTCTGTGTCACTTCATGCATTTTACTTATTTTGAGAAAACTATCATCATATCATATACAAAGAGACAGCAGTTTAAAAAAAAACACCAATGTTTCAGGAGTTTATTTCACAGAATACGACACATGATTATCAGATAACTGTATTTGAGCTTTTATTTATTATTATTTAATTTTTGCAAATTTAGACAAGTAATCAAAAAGTACTCAAAAGTAATTAGTTACATTACTTTAATAAAGTAATTGAAAAAGTTACACTACTATTACATTTTAAACAGGGTAACTTGTAATCTGTAACCTATTACATTTCCAAAGTAACCTTCCCAACACTGCTCACTGGATATCAATGTGGATTAGTGATGGGAAGTTCGATTCTTTTCCGCGAACCGGTTCTTTCGGACGGTTTGATTCAATAAACCGGTTGAAAAAAAAAAACAGTTCACCGGATACATAATCCATTGCGATGTATTTGTTATTAAATGAACTTACGTTTCGTCAGATTGCCCTTCATTCAGATGTTTCTTCAGCATCAAATTAGTTTTTTTTTTGGAGGTGTGAAATAGATTTTTTTTAAGGTCAAAAGATTCAAAATAATTTAAAACCTTTTTGCAGATTTGTGTATTTTTTTTTCCATTTTATTATATTATTATTATTATTTGTAACATGCAGCTTTCAACTAAAAAATAAAATCAGTAGAATTGTATATATGTATTTGTAGCATAGCATAACCTAATATAAATCTGTGCACAGATCTATTTCAGCTGCATTGCTCTTTACTCATTTTTCCTGTTTTCATCCCTCCAGACGTCGCCCAATAAATCAGACGGTTGTAAAATAACATTTACATCAAGGCCCTTAATCCACTCTTTTATCCAAGCAACTTATCATACTATCAGTAAGAAATCAGTAAAGCTGTAGAGCATGCTGCATTACATGTTGTGAAAATGCTAAATCCTCACATTAAAAGTGATTAAATTATTTTCTGCTTCTCACAAAAATTTACTATTTGGCTTCAGAAGACTTAAAATGGCTATATTACATTTACAATATTCATTTAGCAATAACACATGAGTCTTATATTGTAAATTGAATCTCAGCTAAGAAATTCACAATCATCTGTTAATCAAACTACGGTGTTTATTCTACAGTTAGATGCTGTTCTTACTGTACCCCAGTTTGGTTATTCACCTAAACCCAATGTCCCTCATTGTCCAAATCACCAAGGCCAATCCAGTGTGTCTCTTTTATTTTAGAGATCAGGACAGGAAAGGGAAAATTATTTCACACATCTTTTATCTCATTAAATACAGTTTACATGCCAAACTCAAGCCGGAAGCACTTCACAAATCGTGTTAACGATTAATTTCTGCAGCAACAGTGCAGGAAACAGTGAGTGGTTTCGTTTGGTTTATTCTTCTTGAGATTCAAGCACTTGTGGTTTCATTGCAGATTGTTTGAAAAATATTTTTGTAATCATACTTATTTTGTGTCAGCTGGATGCACAAATGCTGATCAATATCATTACCAGTAGTGGTTGACCCACATTGATTATGACAGCCGATGTTGATACCTTAGAGAGCAGGGTGGCCGATGGATTATACTGTATATATGCAGTAGGGAAAAATCTGATTTGATTCCCTGCTGATTTTGTAAATTTGCCCACTTGCAAAGAAGTGAAGGGTCTGTTTTTTTATGATAGGTTTATTGTAACGGATAGAGAAAGAATATCGACCAAATAAATTCAGAAAAAACACATTATATAACAGTTAGAAATTGATTTGCATTTTTGAGTGAAATAAGTATTTGAATACCCCTTACGAAAAATAACCATGGTTTTATTATAGTAAAACTGTAGTAACCCATGGTTTTTTGGCGTATTGACTACCATTTGTAAAACCACAGATTTACTACAAATACCATGGTTAAACTATGGTTAATATAGCAAAACCATGGTTAATTTGTGGTTACCATGGTTTAACTACAGTAACTATGGTTTTTTGGTTTTATTTGTAGTAAAACCATGGTTAATTTTCGTAAGGGACTGGCTCCCACAGATTGGTTTTGTGCCCATATGCAACACAGATTAGTCCTGTTACTTTAAGAAGTTACTCCTAGCTCGTCAGGTGTATACGACACTTGTCCAAACAATCTGTATCTTCCATTCCAACCTCTCCCACCACCACGGGCAAGACCAAAGAGCTGTCAAAGGATGTCAGAGACAAGATTGTAGATCTGAATAAGGCTGGAAAACCATCGGTAAGAAGCTTGTTGAGGAGGAGTCAATGGTTGTTGTGATTATTCAGAAATGGAAGAAATACAAAACCATAGCCATCAATAGGTCTTGGTGTATACTGTATACCCACATACATACTTGCAGTTCAAGTCATAGAATAAATACCTTACAGATGAATCTCTTCAACTAGGATTCTGCTTTGTCTTATTCAGTTATTCAATGATTTAGTATTTTGTGTTAATGCCACTTAAAACATACATGAGATAAGATGGAAAAAAAGTAAGAATGCACAACTACTGAATGGATGTCAAAATTTTCTGTAGTGTAGCTTCTACATCTAGCGGGATCATTGGAACTCAATGTGCTTTATCACTTGTGCCACGTGTGCCTTTCTTCTCTTGAGATGACAGTTGCATTGAAACCATGATGTTCTTCTTGTGCTTGTACTTGTATTTCACTGATCATTTAAAATCAGCAAGTGTATTATTATCTCATTAAAGACAAAACAGCAGTAGCAGTGGATGGTGTCAAGCAGTTTTAGACAAGCAAGTTAAAAACTGTTCCAAGCTAAACCTCAAACTCATGTGGTATCATTAAAACAAGCATACAAACAAAAGAGCATTCTGTAACATGTCAGTAATATCTAATACCTCTGTACCTGAAGCTGTTGCTGAAGACAAGTAATTAACATTTGCACAGTTTTAATTCCTTTCATAACTTGAAGCACAGAAGCCGCAGGCATATTATATCATATCATATAAGTCTTTTTTGCTCTTCAGTATTTGAAATGTTAAACTGCTAGTAGTTTTTTTTTCTTTTTTTTTTGCGGAAGAACATCGTAGCCGGAACTACTTCTCTCTGTTTATGTCTATGAAGAAACACAAAGGTAATGGGTTACTCCGCCGCGGTATCCCCGAAGCAATCTAAAATAGTCCGAATATAAACACTTATTATAGGTGCACCCTAGTGATTCAGGACAAGCTAAAAACACGGTTTGAAAAAATGGATTCATGGTGTACTCGCTTATTATATACATTTTTCTACATTTTGAACACAAACAAAGTTACTGACTGCAGCTCTGATTGGTTGATTTCTTACCGGGAGCAATGTATTTCTTCAAATGGCAATGGGACCACTGGGAGGAGCCAGAGGAGCTTGATTTTTTTCACAGATTATCTGTCTCATATTCTACTGTCAGGACAGCTCCTTGGTTTAACAAATATGTAAAAAATATATTTTTACAAAAGTTCCCTACTGCACCTTTAAGTAATTAAATTAATATAAAGGGGCGACGCATACAATACATTGTACTCGGGTACAATATTTTATTTTTATTTTTTTGCGGTCCGAGTTGCGGGCGGGTTAGTTGAAAACATCGGGTTGTTTATACATTGACATTTATACATTGTTATACATTGACCATTTTTTGTGCATGACTACATTTTTATTTTATTGAAATGTAAATGTGAACTTCTGGAAACAAAATCTAAATTTAGCAGGATGGTCAGGTCAGGAAGAAAATTATTCTAAGCAGACTGTGGGCGAACAAAGAATGTATATATATCGGGAACGGGTGGGTGTGGATATAACCCCAGCGGGAGCTGGCATTAAAAAAACAGTCCCGCACAGACCTCTAGCTCAAAGAGCTGCACGGGGGCAATGCTGATCCAGGGGTTTTGCAGGAGGCGCACACTGCTACCGACCTTACTCTCCAGGCGACGATGCTTACTGCGTGCTCCTTGGATCAGGTGATGTCCACTTTGGTGGTCCAGGAGCACCACCTATGGCTAAACCTGGCAGACATGAGGGAGTCTGATCGAACTCAGCTCCTCAACTCCCCGGTCTCCCAGGCTGGCCTTTTCGGCGACGCGGTGGAGAATTTTGCCTCCACACTGCCGCCGACGCAGCCACCTCTGTCTGCTTGTTGCCGATCCATGTGTCAGATCCATGTGTATCACCACCTCTTAGTTGATACCTGCCTTTGAAAGTCCTCCTACGAGCAGGCAGCCTGCTAGCATACATCCAGCTGGAATATGCTACCCAGTATATTCTTTGTCATCTATAGGCCCTCACAGGGGCGCTGCACAAGATCCCGGGCCCTATGCATAGGGTCCTAATGGGCCCCCCTCCCCTTGAACATATATATTACAGACTTTTCAAGGGCCCTCTCTTCCTTTGGTAATCAGTACTGGTTTTACCCCCAGTCCAGCGCCCCTGGGCCCTCACTATCACTCACGGCTATCACTCACACGGGTTACTGGAAGACAGCTATGTGATGCTTTGCAGCTGAAGACAGCTATTTGACATTCGTCAGTCTCTTTCTGACGTAACGTAGAATGTGAGCGACTGAAAGGGAATGTCTAGGTTACGTACGTACGTTCCATTGCCACATCGCTGTTCCGCTGCACAGCCGGGTCACTGGGCTCGGCTCCTCAGCAAAGACTTGAGTCAGACTTGCTCGCGCTGCTCCTTATATACCCGCACAGCGGGGCGGAGCTCCCAATGCAAATCCTGCAGACCAAGGTAAACTGTGTACCGTTTGCTGGTTTTGTTACCACTCGAGGGTGATTGGGCTCTTGGGCGAGACCCCATTCGTCAGTCTCTTTCTGACGCAACATCTCCATTCCCTCCTTCAGGTTTTTATTTATTTATTGTTTTATAGTGTTTATTACAAACTCTCGTGGAGACAACAGCATAAGAAAAACGGGCAAGGCATCAACAAAATGCAGATTTGACAATGAAAAAAATAAAATAAATAAATCAATAAATAAAATAAGGCATTGTTCACAAAATGAAATGTGTTACAGGATCAAAAACATTTCAGCAGCATAACAAATAGCTTCTACAGTTTGTTTATTATTTTTTACAAGGTTCAAGGAGGATAATAACATACGAAATTCATTTTTAAAACAGTTTACATTTGGTAATTGTTTTTTCCATTTACTTATGTGAATGTGGTATTTACCCATAATGATGATAAGGTTAATCAAAAGTAAAAGATCCCTCATCAGTTTAGAATTATAAATAAGAATATCTTCTATTGTAAATTGTTCAAGTTCGCTAATTTTATTTTTTAACCATCTGTGGACATCCTGCCAAAACTTCCTAATAACTGAGCAAAGTAAGAATAAATGCTCAGTTCGTTCTGGGTTTTCATGACAAAAGTTGCAAGGGTCAACTTCAAAACCAAATCTACCCCTCAGTGTCTCCGCAGATGGATAGTAGTTATTAAGAATTTTAATTTGCATTTCTTTTACTTTGGGTGCAATTGGCCATTTGATAAATTTCCAATGTTTTTCTGCAATTGTTGAATTATCTAATATTTTAAGTTTTGTCTTCCTATCATAATCATGATATATATATCCTTTGAAAGCTTTATTTAAATATTTGTTGTCACATTTTTTGTCCGTAATGTTTAATTCTCCTCTCATTAAGTTTGGAAGTTTGATTTGGACATTAGAAAAACGAATTGTATTTTTTATCAGCTGTGGCAAATTCACCGGGATAGATTTACAGATTTTCTTATATTCTTTAAGAGAACATTGAATATTATTAAATTTGTTTAAAAAAAAAAAACTTTTAACTGTAAGATTTCACCGTTTATATCTAGAATGTCATGAATGAAGATAATGCCTTGGTCAAACTAAAGCTGGTTGAACAAAGACTTTTTGTTTGATAAGATTACTCTATTATTCCACAAGGTGGCACAGTGAGGGGTAAAGTTATA
The DNA here is from genome assembly GCF_003368295.1 of Carassius auratus. Lineage (NCBI taxonomy): Eukaryota > Metazoa > Chordata > Actinopteri > Cypriniformes > Cyprinidae > Carassius > Carassius auratus. Next base: position 13,385,981 of record NC_039286.1, read on the forward strand.
GGTAAATACCATCTTCCAATGATGCAAAACTTGTTTATGAAACTCAGTTAATTTAAAAGGTATTTTTGAAATTTCAAAGTCACATTTGAAATGAAAGTTTAACCCACCAAACCTCTTGAAAATACATTTTGGAATGTGAAACCATATTGAAACTGGCTTCAATAGAAACTCTTTCCACCACTTTATTTTAAATGTTCCTAACATTGCCTCAAAATCCACTTTTTTGATACCCCCCCCCCCCCCATTACACTCCTTAACCAACTAATAGGTCTTATAGGTCTTATTTCTCCCTATAAATGTATATATAATCATGTTAATTTTCCTCACGTTCTTTGGAGCAAAGTAAAGAGATTGAAATGGATAAATCAGTTTGGATATACCCTCAGCCTTGGACGATAAGTTATGCCCAAAAATAGAAAGATCTCTAGTAAGCCAGTGGTTTAAGGATACTTGTATTTGATTTGAAGTTTTTCTTTCATATTAATTTCCTCTCTTTGTTTTTCATCTTTAACCATCTTAACTCCAAGATATTTAACTTCTTTTTTTTAACAGGGATTGACATTAATTCTGTATCTATACAGTCAAATAATGCAAGTAGTTCACACTTTTTCATATTTAAATGAAGACCTGAAGCTTTGGAAAAAAATTGAAATTATTTGCAATGCATTGCTAACCATAGATTTATCCCTAAGGAAGAAGACAGTGTCGTCTGCAAACTGAGTCGAAATTCGTAATAAAAAAAATGTATACCCTGAAAATTTGGATGATTTAATATCAGATATGCTTGTAGCTGTGTACATAAAATGAACAACTTGGGACTAATTGGACATCCTTGTCTTATTCCACAAGTTATATTTATTATAGGTGTTAGTCCTGGGTTTAAGGAGACATAACTGTAGATATCATTATAGATGATTTGATCACTGAACAAAAATGTTTTCAGAATCAAAAATCTTCTAACGTAGAAAATAAAAAATCGTGTTCTATAGAATCGAAAGCTTTGAAATAGTCTATAAATAAAATCAGGCTTTCTGATTCCAAAATAGACTGATTGTCCAGGATGTCCAATATTAATCTCACATTATTATGTATACTTCTACCTTTTATAAATGCAGACTGAGTTTCATCTACTATTTTATCAATTACTATTTTCAATCTCTCTGCATATATTAACGCTAAAAACTTATAATCGTTGCAGAGCAACGTAATAGGTCTCCAATTGTCTAAATTTGTTAGATCTTTTTTGTTTTTGGGAGTAGAGTTATTATACCAGTTTTCATTGTTGGAGTAAGACATCCTTCTTGTATACATTCTATAAATACATTCAATAACAGTTCTTTGATATGTTCCCAAAAAAATTCAGAGGTCAAGCCATCAATTCCAGGTGACTTCCAATTTTTCATATTTTTCAGGGAATTTTCTATTTCTTGCCAGTTTATTTTGTCTTCTAACCTTATTTTATAATTCTCCCCAATCCTTACTCTTAATCTGAGTAAAAAAGGATTCACAGTCCTCTTTGTGGAAATTTGAGCTATACAAGTCAGAGTAAAAGAGTTGAATTTCTTCATTTATTTGGCTAGGGTCTTCTATTACTATGTCATTTTTTCTAAATTTGCAAATTCTTTTTTTTAGCCATAGAAATATGTTGTGTTCTTCTCACCTTCTTCGATCCATCTAGCCCTGGATCGTACAAAGGCTCCACTTGCTTTTTCTAAATACATTTTTAAAATTAAATTTAAATTTAAAAATTAAAATTTTTGGAAGGAGTTCAATTCCGTTATTTCTTCCTCCAAAGCATTAGTTTTACCACAGAGTATGTTAATCCTTATCAGTATTTCTTTATGTTTTAGTTTACTTGTTTTTGACATGCTTTTCCCCATTTCAATTACCAACCTCTTTGTTTCAAATTTAAACCATTCCCACTTCCCTTTATTTGACATATCCATTCCTTTTACTTTTAGACAGAGGGATTTTATTTGTTTGCAAAAAAAAAAATATATATATATATATCATTAGATAAAAGTCTATTATTTAGTTTCCATATATTACCAGAAGAGCCTGGTTGTTTGGTTACTAACAAGGATAATCCTATTAAACAGTGGCCGGTGAGCGGAGATGCAGTAATCTCACATTTCTGACACTGCATTAGTTACCTCATGTATAGAAAAGAGAGAATTACAAAGTAACTGAAAAAAAAGTGCAAAATGCAAATATTGCAAAAAAAAAAAAAAAAACATTATTGTAAATATATCTTCAGTTCAGTTATTCATTTAGATAAAACACAAATGTCTTTATACTATCCTTAAAGTTTGTCTGCTCAACACATTCAAATAATTACACCTCTAATCAAACTGAATAGTATACATTGCCAATCATACATTAAAGGTCCCGTTTTACGCGCTTTTTTGAAGCTTTGATTGTGTTTACAATGTGCAATATAACATGTGTTCATGTTTCGCGTGTAAAAAAACACAGTATTTTTCACACAACTCACCTATCTGTATACTGCTGTTTTCACTGTCACAAAAACGGGCTGATGACTTCCTTGTTCTATGAAGCCTCTCCTTCAGAAATACGTAACGAGTTCTGATTGGGCCAGCGGTACCTGTGCTGTGATTCGACAGCAGCTGAGAGCAGGCTGTCCTCCTGGTAACGTGATTGGGCTAGAACGCACGTGCTGGAGATGTATTTATAGTCACAGGAGCATTTTTACTGACAAGATGCGCATGAAAACCGCATTTGTTTTTTTTTTGCACAGCCCTAACATCAAGTTAACAAAGCTAAACAGCGTTGCCCTTTGTGTAATAAGTTACAGAAACTGTTAAACGCACCAACTTAAATAATAAAATACACTTACCAGTTGTGGTCCATAAACAACGCCTTCTCCATACAAAAAGGGAACTGCTCCATCTTTCAAGAATAATCTTTGTGCGAATCCGGCATTAAACTGATTGAGATTGAGAAAGTTGTCCTCAGCAAAATGTGCTGCACATAGTTTTACATGTGCATTATAATTTTCGGGAACCGAGTTGAACATAAATTGTAACCATTAATCTCAAAGTACAGCGTTCCTGGGAAGCCCAAACAAAGGTGATTGGACTCAGAGATGAAAAAACAGCGTTTCAACGACATGGCGACAAAAACAAACAGCTCTTCCTTCTTCTCCGTCGGAGCGCAACAGCCCCCCCCCAACCCCCCCCCCCCCCCCCGTTTGTGAATTCATGTGGGCGGTGGTTAGTCAAAAAACTGTTTTAGTGACGTTATTACTGCAGGAACTAGAGGGATGTAGTCCAAACGGGTCGTTTTTTGTAGGCGAATTCTGTTAAATCAAATATCTCGCTTGGCATTGAACTTTGTGCTTTAGAATTTTACAGATATTATTTATACTCTAACAACAACATTACACACTAACTAAAGTTTAAAACATGGAATCACGAAGAAGGGGACCTTTAATATTAATACTTTCTGTAATAGTATAAACTTGAAATACACTATCATTTTTATATTTAGTATCACTAAATCCAATTAGTTTCAATGTTAAACACATTTCTTATCCTGAAATGAGTAAGCAAATAAAAAAAGCCCTTTTTTCTGTGCATAAACAAAATAGACCTCATCAATATAAGCACCACTGAAGAAGGTAAATTAATATTTCTTTTCACAGATAAACTTCATCACAGAATGGCAAGAAACATCAAACCAACTGTCTAAATAGTTGGTATCATTTTTCACAATTGCACAGTCCTCTCCAGTAAGCCCCACGTTCCAGTTATCAGGTTCACTTTTTCCAGATTTTCTCTTGTGCCAAAACCTTCAAAATCAGAAACAGGCGACCAAGGTAAAAACAAATAATCTTTGGTTAAAAACATGCCATTATGCAAAGATTTAAATGTTCCAGTTATATAATAATGATGAATGTGTGGATAATAATAAAGTTTTTTTTTTTTTTTTGTTACATTGTTTGTTTGTTACACAACTTAAGTAATTGTAGTCTGAGTTCTTACTGTACTCCAATTTCATTGAGACTTTGGTTATTCACCCAAACCCAGTGTCCTTCAGTTTCCAGATCATTGAGACCAATCCAGTACCATGCTTTAATTTTAGAAGCCAGAAACACCTAATGGAGAAAACGTCACATGCAATGCTGTTCCTGAATACTGTGATTTAAACAGGACAAACATATACAATTTTTTGATTTAACTTACATCCAATTTGAAATTTTCTCACCTGTTCTGTTTGGCTGGTTATGGTGACCAGATCAGCTCCTTTTGAAACACAGAAAGCACGACTGCTTGACCAGTCCATTTTATTAGAGCTGAAGAAGTACAACTTTCCATTGTAAGCTGTCCAGTTCATGTCACAGTTCAAAGACTCAGCTGTTAATGCTGAAATAAAGAGCATATAAAGACCATCATTTGATTAGTAAATAATGTTTTTGAAATTAGTAAAAATAAGAAGTTTCACTCTTTGCCTAATCTTTCATGGGTCTGAAGTGCAGACAGCTCACCTTCATAAAAGGACAGTTGTTCTCTAACTCTGGTGTAGTTGGCTGTAAGTTCCTCAATATTTCTAACTTTGACTGGTTCAGAGACAGTTATTAAGAAAAAGAAAACAAGTGGTTGGAGAAATGTGTTCAAAAGACTTGTATTTGCGTAAAAGAAATCAGCTTAATCAAAGACGGTTCAGAATTAGTACTTTAACCTAGTAGGTGCATGAGGGATGCACCGAAAATTTAGTTTCACTCTTTGCCTTATCTTTCATGGGTCTGAAGTGCAGACAGCTCACCTTCATAAATGGACAGTCGTTCTCTAACTCTGGTGTAGTTGGCTGTAAGTTCCTCAGTATTTCTCACCATGACTGGTTCAGAAATGTTATTAAGAAAAAGAAAACAAGTGGTTGGAGAAATGTGTTCAAAAGACTGACTTGTATTTGTGTAAAATAAATCAGCTGAATCAAAGCTGGTTCAGAATTGGTACACTTTAACCTAGTAGGTGCATGAGTCCGAACTAGGGATGCACCGATATGACAATTTTGGCCAATACTGATAACCGATAACTCTTTAAATATGAAAGCCGATAACCGATATGTTGGGCAATAAATCTAAGTCCACATTTAATCCAAATGTAAATCCATAATTTTTGAGAGCCTGATTACCAAAAAAAAAGTCTCATCATTAAAAGGCATTAAACACTTAAACATAAATCAAACATAAAGCAGCCTTACGAATAAATAAAATAATGCTCAAATAATGAAAACATATTACTGGACAAAATTACTTGCATGTAAAAAATGGCGTGTGTTGAAAGAGGTCCAGCATGTAAGGACTATAGACAGATATATTGTCAAAATCATTCAGTACTGTCATTATTAATATTTGCAAGGAGAATCGGGATCAAAAGAGGAGTTTACTAACAATAGGTTAGGATACAATACAAATAACAGCATTAACATAGACAGAAGTGTTAATACAATCACGGACAAGGGAGAACTGAACAGACCGGGTATTTAAACACACAGAAGGTAATGAGAGAACTGGAGACAGGTGGGGAATAATCAATTAACCCAAACAAGGAGGAAGGTGACCAGCTAAGGAAACAAAAGTTCATTAACGTGACACATAGCACATCACCGCATAACTGAGACGCTGTTACTGTTAGGAAAATTAAAAAGGCTATTAGCTTAGCTACTCCTCAATGAAAATGTTTTAAACGTGTTTTTTTTTTTTTTTTTTTTTTTTTAAAACAGGTTTATTATAGCCTACAATAAATTATAAGCCTATAGCCTAAATAAAATTGTAACACTTCAGTATCACTTTATCAATTTTATGCACCAACTTTGAAAAATAACCTGTTCAACACGACCCTTATCAAAAAGTAGTATACAAGTTTATTTTATTAAGTATACTTCTGTAAAGTTCAAGTATATTTTTAAGTATACTTTATGTAGCAATTATAAAAATATCAGTGTTCTAGTAGTATACTTGTAAGTGTACTGTTTCTAAATTGGCCCACTTTCTAGTATATAAAAGTATATTTTTAAGTATACTATAAAAATAACAGTAGCCAACTTTGAGTACACAACTAGTTTACCTCAATGTTTGTAGTTTGTACTGCAACTATACAAAAAATTAACTTATAGGTTTACTGATAGTTTAGCAATTAAATACTTTGTACACTTTATAGTCTCACTAAACTACTAGTTTAGTAGTTTTATACTGCAAGTATACTAATAAGTTTTCTTTAAATGAACTTTACATCATACTTTAAGTATACTACTATGTCCCTATTTAGGTTTTAATTAGTATATATTTTGTTGTATGAATATCTGATCATACAAAACATCCAAAGAAAGAACAGGGTATCTGCTTGTAAACAAAAACAACAAAAACTATCAACACCCCAAAGCTTGACTGTTATTATTACTTATTCGATTATTACCTATGTCAATCGGTCGACATTTTATTCCTTAACGTTACAGTTTTGATGCTGTTTCATGTCAGATGATCATATTACATGTGCTAGTGGCTGCATCCGAAAACTTAAAAATGCTGCCTTCTAAAGACGCATTCCAAGATAGGAAGGCATCAAGGCACGTCAGAATTCAATGTTAGCTTCAGTTCCTGTCTCTTGAGATGCCTTCATCTGGCCGATTTTTGAAGGCAGCATAGATGTATCCTTCACTGCCTTTGATATCCCACAATCCTGTGCATTCCATTCCATGACAGTTAAGCCAAAAAATAAATATGGCATCTGAAAGTTGCGGGCAGTGGTCAGTTTGTGTAAAAATGTTTCTTATTGATAAAAGTTTTCCACTTTTGATGTCATTTCTAGCGAGAAATTAATATTGAAGTAATGAAATATCCACTTAGTTATCACCAAAGCTCTCACCAGCCTCAGAAGTCTGTCCGAAATCAGTGTCATTAGGTGGCTTCGTGCAAAAATGCTGCCTGCAAAGTCATTGCCTGATACGGTAGTTAGGCAGCAAGTCACCTGCCTAGTTTTCAGATGCAGCCATTAGGTGTTTCTCAATGTCAAGGAAGGATCCTCGGAAGCCAGTATTTCGAGGATTCTACGTCATCGACATCCGTCGAAGGACTGTTCCAATGTCGAGGATCCTCAGAATTTCAACCAAGGACTGAGTCCTTCGTTCGAAGAATATCCCATACACAGGAAAGTATGCATATGTGTATCCTTCGCGCTCTTCGCGCTCTCAAATCACCCACAATCCTATGCGTGAAGCTTTGCTATCTAGTTCAATGTCGAATGTCGAAAATGAAGAATGTTAGTGTAGTCGGAGCGTTAACGGTTTTTATTCACGTTACCAAACATTTGTTATAACTGTAGTAAATATAAGTAAAGTTTGACGTTTAAATGACAGTACAAATTACTACTGTATTGATTTTGAAAATTATACAAATACAAATGGTTAACTGAACCGGACCTGTCATTTAACAATTGGGTCATCGGCATTTATTTTATAAATAACTAGTTAAGTTGTCCAAAGTAATTTAATGATACCATTCACAGCGTTATTCAAACGGACCTTTTCACTGACGTGACTTGCTACCCTGTTCCATTTACATGTTCTCCGAATGCGAAAAAGGAGTCTCGCCTAGCCTCTGAAGGATGTGACTTGGAAGGATCAGTCCTGCCAAGGAAGTATCCTAGACATTGAGAAACGCCTAGTATCTGGTATTTCTTTTTTCTTTTTGTGTTTTTTTTTTTGGGAAATTCTGTGCAGGAGATGTGTACTAGCGCCCTCTACCATATAATAATGAAAACACTAATTCTAGGAAAAGCTCAAATATATTTAGAATTTTTATAAGTATAAGTCTAGTATACTTAAATGTCATTTTAAGTATATTTATGAGGAGTACATAAAAAGTAAACTAAAAGCATACTTTCCTATTTTTAGTTCATTCATATCGCTATGGGGGACGATATATCATGCATCCCTAGACCCTAGTCCAAACCTAACATAACTCACTATTGTTGATGTGGAGATGTTCTCTAACTCTGGTGTAATTGGCTGTAATTTCCTCAATCCGTCTTGACATTACTGGTACAGAAAAAGTTATGAAGAAAATGTAAAAACAAAAGCAAGCAGACAAATTCACTCTTGTAGTCCTTTCTCTTTGCACACTAAATGAAACATGTTTCTTGGATGCATAAAAATATTATACTCACTTGTGTTGTTAGTTGTCTGGGCAGACAGTTGCATTGAAACATTGGCATCTGATTAAAGACAATAACAGTAGCAGTGATGTCACTGATATTTCTACAGTGTCAAGAAAAATATGTGAACCCAAATGGTTGTTTTCTGCCTTAATGGGTCAAAAACTGATCTTCAACAAAGTATAGACAAACACAATGTGCTTAAGATAACAACACACGCACACATGGAAAACATGGAATAAAGACATGAAAGATTACATATATATTATATAACCATTTTATTATTATTATTATTATTATTTATTTATTTTTATTTTTTTATGTGTCGTGTTATGTTGAAGCTTTAAGAATATTTTGTTTGTCTATAGTGACTTTGGTGAAGATCAGATAACAATTCATGACCAATTAATACATAAATCCCATCCAATTCCAATGGGTTAACATACGTTTTCTTGGTACTGTGTATCTATTTTAATATGAATATATCAGTTATACTCACACAGTATCCCCAGAATACAGAGACCTCCAAGAGCAAACACCAGACAGACAGCAAAAACAGTCAGAAGAACTTTAGTCCGTTTAGGGAGATCAACTTCTCTTTCACTTTCTTGCTCTTCAGTGAAGTTACCTGTGGTTATAAATTTGATTATATAAAGAAAATAATTTCTGAACCTTTGAATCAGTGTACTGTTTCTGTCCAGAACTTTTCCTGAAATTATATTTGCCCAATTTCTGCCATACAGTCGTGCTCAAAAATATGGACACCCTTGGAAAATATGATCAAAGAAGGCTGTGAAAATTAATCTGCATTGTTAATCCTTTTGATCTTTTTTTTTTTTTAAATTCATAAAAATCTAACCTTTCATTGGATAATAAGAATTTAAAATTGGTGAAACTATCATTATGAAATAAATGTTTTCTCTAATTAACATTGGTCACAATTAAGGACACCCCTATACATTCTTATGAGTAAAATAACTCTGAAGTATATTCCCATTCATATTCACCATTTTGAGTACTTCAGGGTGATTATGAACATAAAATATTCCAGCCAATGGCTCCTGTTTCACAATAGGGGGGAAAACAAAGCCCAAATGCCCTTAATCATCCATCACAATGAGAAAAAACTGAGAATATTTTTATGATGTGCAGCAAAAGATAATTGAGCTTCACAAATTAGTGAAGTGGCTTTGAGAAAAGAGCTAGAGCAGTGAGAATTCCCATTTCCACCATCAGGGCAATAATTAAGAATTTCCAACCAACAGAAAATGTTATGAAACTGCCTGGAAGAGGACGTGTGTCTATATCTTCCTAATGCATGGTGAGGAGGTCAGTTTGAGTGGCTAAAGACTCTCCAAGGGCCACAGCTGGAGAATTGCAGAAAATAGTTGAGTCCGGGTTCAATAATAATTCAAAGTATTATTTGAAATTTGAATCATAGGAACTTGTATTTAAGGTAATAAATTAGAAACATGTTTGCAACTAAAGATTGAGAAATGTTAAGAATTTAATAAGATCCATAGCTCAATATTGATTATCCTGAGATTTTTTCAACTTATTATTTTTTTAATGGATAAATAAAGAGATGCCAAAATTGTCAAAAATATTGTCAAGATATTAAGTGCATGTGTTTAAATATACTGTGTATTTGAAAATTTCTATAATTTACATCCCATATCCCTTGGATACAGCATAAAAAATGTATCCATTGCAGAGATTATATGATTTTGGTTTATGTTAACTAAAATGGTGCTTGTAAAAATGTACATTGTGCTGAATGAAAACAAAACCTGGTGACCAAGTCAAACATATAACAGACATTGCACAGTAATATTTCGAGTAAACAGGAAAGGCCAATAATTTTTTACTATTACACAATATATATTATTCTATATAAAGTAATTAGTGAGTTTACTGCTGTTTTGAATTTTTGCAAAGAAGCAATTGCTTGCTTTTTTTCTGCTAAGAAACTGCTTGTTAAATCATTTTAGTGAGAAATCAGAGTGAGAAACTGCTGTTCAGATGAGACTTATAAATTGTAAAGAAGGTTAAGAATTGGATTTTGGATGAAGAGCTGAATGCTCACTCACCTTTGTCATCAGAAACAAAGTTTCAATTTGATTTTTGCAGTTTCTGAGTGTTCACGTTTTAGATGTGACTAACCAGCCAAAACGAAAGCAAACTGACTGTAGTCTGCTCAAGGGTGAGAGAAACCAGAGACATGACTGCAAACAAAGAGGAAGTGGCTGATGTGCTTTCTCTGCTCATGAAAAAGGAAGTTGACACTTCTGAGTCGTCATGGAGACAGATTGATGCAGGAAAAGGTGAAATTTTCACTTAAGACTTTTCCTAAATACTGAGAGAACCTGTCATGGCAGGATTCATCAAAAGGCTAGAAGTGGCAGAAAATAAACAGAGGCCATAGACAACAACACGGTACCTTTGAGTGCCACCACTGGCTGGCAATCCGGGGTTTGAGCTTAGTTTCAAGTGAACTTTCAAAATACATTATTTGGGTAACACTTTACAATAATTAGCACTTTAATACATTAACTAACAATAACTAATGGCTCTTATTGTAAAATGTTACAATTATTTGTTATTGAAGCATATACATTCACAAAAACAACTACACAGAAAAGCAAGCAGATGCATAACTTGTCAAGGCAGCCAATACAAATAATTAATAACCATTTCCTTACCTACATTCTGCGTTTGGATCAGGCTGTGTTGCAGAATCACATTTAAATTGATATATTATTGTATACAGCATGGAAAGAGTCCTCCCTTTAAATTTATTAAAAACTGTCACCCATTCATCATGATATCACAAAGTTCCATTTAAACCAATGAATGTGACCACACAATGAATTATTATTATTATTATTTTATTTTATTTTTTTGACAAAAAGAGTTAAGGTCTATTTTATTATTTATTGTTTTTGTGTGTGTGTGTGTGTGTGTGTGTGTGTGTGGGGTTGATACTATGTGATGTATGTTTATACTTTTTTATGTTTTTGTTCTCTGCATTAATAAAAAAAGAAAAAGAAAAAAGCTTTGTATTACTAAATAGGTCAATAATATTTGACCTTCGATTGTCTCAGTCTGTAAAGATAAGCTCATCTTTACAGACTGAGACAATTAAAGGTCAAATATTATTTACATATTTAGTAATACAAATCACTTCCCTGTACTTCCCTGGTTGGAGAGCACCTGTCCATCAAAAGCTTAGATCACTGCTAAGCCCGCCCCCACGAGAAGTTTGCAAAACACCAAACGAAAAACTGCAAAGCATAAGCGAAATCTATGGCAATGCATTCAGAATCCACGATTAGCGAAAATGAATCTTTGAAAAACATTAACAAAGAAAAACATATTTGAAGAGACTGTTAAATTTGTGCGAATGAGTTAATTTTTTTATATTTTCAGTGTGTTTTTCTTCTTTTGTAATGCCATATTTTTGATAGTTTCTGAAAAAGTTACATTCAGTTTTATAAAGTTTCATTCATTTGTATTGAAGCAAATGTAATTCCATACTAACCAATCACAACACATTTCGTTTTTATGAGAAAAGTATTGTAATAATGTAAATTATGTGAAAAATTATGTGTTTATCGAACTACCAAGCATGAGAGCATGTTCAATCCAATTAAATCTGAGGCAGAAAGAGAGAGAGAGAGAGAAAAGAGGAAAAATAATAATTTGATTGTATACGTAATGATATAATTGTATACGGGTAAAGGGAAGGACAACCCATGTTTGTCAGAACTCTTTAGAATTGTGAGATTACAATACAACCTGCGAACTGACATATTTGATTGAGCTGGGCTGCTTCATTGAAGACGGTCCATGAGTGGAGAAGAGCAAGACTCATGCTCTCACTGACCACTCTGTCTCAGTTATTGTGCAGCTCATTACCCTTTTGTGCCATATCAAAGTGCATTGGGGAGAGCGAGCATGTGGGCTCAGTACTGGCTTAAGATCGCTCAGAAGGACCCAGTTGCTTAGTTCCCTGACTCCACTGTTTCTCTCTCCAAGGCTCACTGAGAGAGGAGAAACAGGAGAGCATTCCATTTCAGTGAATGTGTATTCTCTGTGTGGGGACTGCCCAGAAAGGCGATCCTGTTGCTCGTGAACGAGTCAGTCTATTGTTCCTTATCTGGCTCGGCTCGGTGTTCATCACAGCTGTTCAGTCGGTGTACTGTTTGAGTACATTAATTACTCTTGGATATTGGTTTGTTTGAACTCAGAGGGAGTGTCTGCCCCATTAAAAAAGTTAACAGCTTAAGTCATTTGTGGATTAATGCGTATTAGAGATACTAATCGTTTAAAACGATTCAGTTCGATTTGGTGAACTGAATGATTCGTTCGCGAACCGGAAATCCAGCTGCTTTGATTTGAACTCTCTCTCACACAGACACGGAAGAGAAGACAATGCTGAATAAAGTCGTCGTTTTTGCTATTTTTGGACCAAAATGTTTTTTCGATGCTTCAAAAAATTCCAACTGACCCTCTGATGTCACATGGACTACTTTGATGTTTTTCTTACCTTTCTGGACATGGACAGTATACCGTACACACAGCTTCAATGGAGGGACTGAGAGCTCTCGGACTAAATCTAAAATATCTTAAACTGTGTTCCGAAGATAAAAGGAAGCCTTACATGTTTGGAACAGCATAAGGGTGAGTTATTAATGAGATAATTTTCATTTTTGGGCGAACTAACCCTTTAACCACAAGTTTTATTTTATTTTCTGTATTATTTTCTTCTCTGTACTAAAGTGTACTTTAGACTGTTTCAGTTTGCTTCAGTATGCTTTTGTTTTCGATGAGCTGAGAGATAAAAGGAAATCTTCAGTATTTGATGTGTGTGTGTGTGTGTGTGTGTGTGTGAGCAGGGCCGGCGCTCCGCACACGCACATCACGCACTGCGCGTAGGGCACCAAGTGCTTGGGGGGGGGCACCAAAAAATCTGGGTCGTGAAAAAATCCACACAATAGGCTACTAGTATAAATAACAAATAAAAAATTTCTAAAAGCATGTTAATATACAAAAGCAATACAAAAGTAATATAGGCCTAGACCAAATTAGTCGAGAAAAAGGTGAATCTCTGTGCCAGTCTCCCTCTGGTGCCCCCCCCTTCCCCACCTCCCAGTGGTCTGTTCGAATTATGCCTCAATCAAATTTGGCAGACACCGACCTCAGACATGGCCTCGAAAAGGCACCAAGAGTCGGCGGCGGAAAAAAGAAAAAAGAAGAGACAGCGGGAAGATGCTCGCGCGTCGCTTGCAGGTAAGACAATGTTTTAAATAAAAATGTTAGGCCGGTGACACACTGGATGCGTGGCGCAAGCGTCTCAGCCGCGTGGCGTGTCGGTTTTTAATTCGGCTCCCATGTTAACAGGTTAGAGCTTACAGACCGCCTGCGTGAGATGCGCGTCTCAGGCGCGACTCGAGACGCGCGGCAAACGCTTGCTTGCTAGAAATAGAACCGACGCCTATTTTTACCGCGACACGCGCGCGTGTTGGAAGCTTTTCCAGGCAAAATATAATAGGAAAATGTGTTTAAATGTCATTTTGTACACAAATACATATGAATTCCTGATATTTTGATATTTGAAAGTCTATAGGTTGACATAAATTCAGATATAAAGGTAATAAAATAAATAAATACATAATTATCGATTTTCAAATATTGCACCTGTCAAACATAATCTATTTCGCCGTCAATACTTTTGACGGTGTCCTTTATCAGTAGGCGTAGGTGTAGGTGTGTGAACAAAAGTATATATTGTTGTAATGAAGACATGAGCCTGGTCTGTCAACGGTCTCCCTCTACAGCAGCAGCGCGCCAGCGCCGCGTCAGGCACGCTTCTGGTGTGTAAAGACACAGAATCCGCCACGCTTCTGGGACGCTTCAGACACGCGGCGCTCACGCCACGCATCCAGTGTGTCACCGGCCTGAGTCTTTTATTTTAACGGGGTCCGGGGAAATTGTGAAACTTGGGCTGTTAAAGATGCAGTTTGTTTGAGAAGGAAAGGAAGGCCAATCGTTGGGGTCCTCATCGTCATATTTGAATGACAAATAAAGCTAATTTTCCCAGTACGTTACAGATGTGCAGAACGTTCCCTATTGTAATTTCTTCGCTTCAATACAATGTCTATCTGCCTCAGTCTGAACTTGTGACTATATATAATTATTATAATAATATAATTATTTTGTATATATAAATTATATATACAAAATAATTATACAAATTATATAAATTATATATACAAAATAATTATACACAGTACACAAACATATATCATGTAGACAAACTGTTATTTTGGATGTGATTAATCGCGGTTAATCTTTTCCCAGCCCTACAAATTATGTACAGAACTATTATATTGTGCCTCATCAGACCTCTTTTAAAGGTAAAATAGAGTTTTGAATTTTAAATGTTTCAGTGACACAGAGGCCTATATAAAAGACTAATGTGTGCAATATTTTTGTATGATGGTTGATGGTTCAATCAAAAATGCATTTCAGTAGAATCCCTGAATATTTTGTCTTTTATTTCTGAATGCAGGGTCAATGCTAAAATACATGCAAGGAGCAACTCAAGGCCAGGAGGAAGAACCATCAACCAGCAGTTGTAGCCAACAACACCAGCCACCAACCAGATCAGACTCTGCTACAGCACCTAGCCCAGATACAGATACAAGTCAGGGAGGGGAGGGGAGGTGGGGGCTGCTTAGGGCACTCAAATGGCTAGCGCCGGCCCTGTATGTGAGTGCGTGTGTGGGTGTGTGTGTGCAAGACAAGCATGCAACAGATGTTCTTGGCCACTTGAGAGTGTGAGAGCTCCAGAGGCTTGGAATTATGGTGCCCGTAAGGTGACTTGTTCGGTTTACTTAGTTTTGTCGTGGCCACGACATAATAACTTGTGGGAACGTGATACTATTTCGTGGCCACTTTAATTTGTGGGAAGGTCATATTAACTTGTGGGAATGTCATATTATGTTGTGGCCACGAGATCTTTTAGTCGAGGTAACGACATCCTTATGTCGTGGCCTCGAGATGCTATGTTGAGGGAACGACATGTTTTTCTCGTGGCCACGACGAGTTTAATGCGTAAACAAACTTGCGTGACCATAGCAACCCAGGATTATCAGAGATGGAATCATTAATATTTTATTTTTAATTAATAAATTATTATATTATTTATACATTACATTATACATTAAATTTATGCATTTACATTTAATGCATTTATGACATTTTATGTTAATGTCGAGGATTTACAGTATGCTATTTTCAATCAGGACCACTTCCGTCAAGTATATTTAATGACAATTATAATTGCATACAGTTAGTGTTGGCGGTATGGTAATGTTCTGGGCAACACTCCACACGCCTGTCCATGCAGCCATGCTTGGACAGAGCGGGGAGAGCAGCAAGACAATCCCCCCTGGGGTACAGAACAGAACCAATATAAGCATACATAATTACAATTCACAATTACATGAGTTGTAAACAAAATGTCATAGAGACTGGTTCCAATGAAGACACTGTAAAGAAAGAACAAGTTAGATCAGATTACAGGTTCAGTTGGTGGAGTTGGGGTTGGAGGAGGGAGTTAATTGCAAGCAACAATGCGATGGAGAGATACTGAATAATGGGAATTTAAATAGACCGCAGGTGATAGGTGTCAAGACTGGATTGGTACACGTCAGGAACAGCTGACTGTCAGCTGATGCAAGCATGACTAACATGACCTGACTGAACTAACGCAAAGCTCGATATTTACAAAAGTATTTGGAATGTTAAGTAAAGAGATCGAAATTGAAGCAAAAAAATGAATATAAACAAAATAAAAAATATAAACAATAATAATAGGCTAATAATAATAATAAACTATTATTATGTAATTATAATAATGCATATTACGTGGGAAAGACTATCAGTTAATGGACTTACAAGACTGTAGGATGGATAAAAAAAAGTTTTTATATTTTATTATGCACTTTATGTAATATTTATTTATGATAAACTTCATTTGGATACTGACGATCACATGTAAAACAGCCTGGTAGCCAAAGCATATGGTTAATATAATAATTTCTTAATTCAAAATAAAATATTAATGATTCCATCTCTGATAATCCTGGGTTGCTATGGTCACGCAGATTTGTTTACCCATTAAACTCGTGGCCACGAGAAAAACATGTCGTTCCCTCAACATAGCATCTCGAGGCCATGACATAAGGATGTCTTTACCTCGACAAAATGATCTCGAGGCCACGACATAATATGACGTTCCC
This sequence comes from Carassius auratus, assembly GCF_003368295.1. NCBI lineage: Eukaryota > Metazoa > Chordata > Actinopteri > Cypriniformes > Cyprinidae > Carassius > Carassius auratus. The sequence goes on from NC_039286.1 coordinate 13,402,464, forward strand.
ACGAGTTAATATGACGTTCCCACAAATTAATATCTCGTGGCCACGACGTACTATCATGTTTCCACAAGTTATTATTTCTTCGCCACGACAAAACTACTTAAACCGAACAAGTCACCTTACAGGCACCATATAGAATATCCCATCATGCATAATTTTCTGGGAAAAAATATTGTGAGACTTTTTGCCGAGATCTCACGGGAGGTCATGGTAATCTTTCCATGTAAGTCAAATATTAATATAAGAATTTAGATATTATATATTAGGGCTGGGTAAAAAAATATATTTTTCGATTAATCTTTTTTTAAAATGTGGTCGATTCAAAATCGATTCTCAAAGGCCATGAATCGATTTTTTTCCATATTTATTTCCGCAGACACTGAACGTAAGATTAGCGTTAATCTATTTACAAATCTTCTCCACTAGATGTCACCCTCTTATGTGCCTTGTGCGATATCAACGAACCTGTCATTCATTCATTCAGTGCTTAAAGAAGTGGTTCTCAACCCGCGGCCTGTCACGAATTCAAATGCGGCCCACCATATGCTGAACACACACACACAAAACTTTTGCAACTCACTTGAAGAAGTTAAAGCAAATGGAAACACCTTATACTACGCAGCAATCATCCTTAATTGAAAGAAATGTGGCACAACATCTCTGGAGAGAACCTCATATTATTATTAAATTCGAAAGTGCTTTCCATATTTGGATCAACATAGGATACATTTGTGAACGCACATTTTCTGTAATGTTGCGCATCAGGTCATGCTCCCGTTCGCGTCTTACAGACTGCATCTTAAAGCCTCTTATACTCAGTGATGGGAATAACGGCGTTATAAATAACGGCGTTACTAACGGCATTACTTTTTCCAGTAACGAGTAATCTAATTGATTACTCTTCTCATCTTAATAACGCCGTTACCGTTACTGCCAAAAAATGCGGCGTGTTACTATAACTGATGATGAAGCTGTTTTTTTTTTTTTCATCAGACCAACTAGATCTCTGAGCGAGAGGCAAATACTTTTTTTTACTGTTCTTCCTTGTTTAGTGGGCAGAGCACGAGACAAGCGCATAAATGCTGACGATTGGCTGAGGTAGAGTAAAATTTCATTGTAAGCCAATCAGAGGTAGAGTTGGGCGGGTTTTCGAAAACACGCATAGTAGTGATGGGAATTCGGCTCTTTTGACTCAGCTCACTGAAAAGAGCCGGCTCTTTGGCTCACAAACGGCTCTTTAAATGACTTTGACTTTAATATTTCAATTTTTATTACATAATTATTTAATTTCTATAGGCTAAATTTGAAAAAATAGAGTTGGCTCTTCAGATATGCGAGCCAGCTCCCGAAGTTCAACTAAAAAAGCCGGCTCTTAGAGTCGGCTCATTCGCGAATCGCGAATGACTCATCAAAAGCTCATTCGCGAACGAGTCGATCCATCATCACTAACGCTCATTCGCGAACGACCCATCATCGGACAGGACAGGACACACAACGAACAACACAAGCCAGTCAGTCAACGAGAGACAGGTATGGCGACGAGCCCAAATAATCCAAAAGTAGCCTTCTCTAAATAGAAGTATATACATTACTTTTTCCTTCAAGAAATTAAAGAAACAATAAAAGGAAATATCAAAAGTTCCCAAAAATCTATCGTGTTATTTGCATTGATCCACTATATAAACATAATATCTACATACATGCCATTTGATTGGAGGCTAGTCTCACTTTGTCCACCAGCAACTTTTTTTTTTAGATGTGTGTACAATGTTTCATGTTTCTGTTAATAATGTATTGTATTAAGTGTCCATTTCATTATAATATTCAGATTTATCATAAATAATTGAACATGCACATGTATTTTAAGTTCCTTTAAAGAGGGGTAGAGGTGGGGTCACGTTTGAGCATTTAAAATGTAATTTTACTTGAAAGTAACGCAATAGTTACTTTCTTAAGTAACTAGTTACTTTAAAAATTTGTAACTGAGTTACTAATTTAGTTACTTTTTGGAAGAAGTAACTAGTAACTGTAACTAATTACTTTTTAAAAGTAACTTGCCCAACACTGCTTATACTTTCCGCGTCCGTGAGCCCGCTATGGACCGCTATGCAGGCTTGATGTAAACATCGCCATCGGAGAGTTTGTGCCGAGGCTCTGAGCAGACAACCGCGCGGACAGGTGCGCTTGGTCAGTTGTCTTCAAAAGCACAATTGCACATGTTCAGGCAGTGTGAAGAAGCCCATTGCCAATCGAACCAATCGGGCCGGGCTCGGGCTTGTGAGGTAAATGAGCGGTCATGTAATGTGTTTCGATTAGCGCGAGAAAGATACGAAAATGTACGCTGAGTAGTTGAAACGGAGGCTTGCTTCTAACGATTACATTTTGGTAGCACCAGCAACTAAAGCTAAGTCTGAGGTTTGGAAAAGTTTTGACCTTGTTTATAATGAGAATAATGAGTGAATAATGACGCACCATCAGTGAGCGCAGGAGCGCGCTGAAGCCATCTACAGTGGATTCAATCATTTTCCTCCACAAAAACAGGCAGGCCTTACCTAATCTTGGTGAGTAAATGTTTTTCAAATAATAACTAAATATTATTTGAGTCTTAAATGCATAATGTAGACAGAGTAGGCTTTATAAGCTAATGTTGGCATTATTATTTTATTATGTCAGCTGCTATGGCGAAGCAAATCCGGCAGAGCCTTTATCTTAATTCATTTCGTTATTGCCAAATACCCATCTTAATTTAGAATTTATCTTAATTAAAATTTTTAAGAAAGACTTGTTTTTATTGGTGCGTTGGCCTATTTATATGCTAAACAAGCCTATACCGGGCTATTTATAGAGTGCTGAGATGTTACGATGTTAAAGAGGACTTATTTTATTTCTTTGTTCAAACTTCCAAGTGGCCTATTACGTTAGTCATGTATAGGCTAAATTATGTTAAACCATGTAGCCTATAAATGACTCATTCCTGACAAAAGGTAAAAGAGCTGTGTGCTGGGGTCATTTGAATAATGTCGGGTTGTAAATGGGTTCGGGCTTTTAAAAAGCTGTCAATCAAAATGTACGTGTCGGGCTCGGGACATCTCGGGCTTAACTTTTAAAGCCCGATTACAGCTCTAATAGAAAATTGAATCGAAAATCGAAATCAAATCGAGAATCGAAATCGAATCGATTTGAGAGCTTGTGAATCGAAATCGAATCGATCTTGAACATCTGAATCGATACCCAGCCCTATTATATATAATTGTAAGAAAACTGTTTTTTTATGTTTTATTGGTGCAACGATGAGTAGTAGAGATATTTGGTACATGCAACTGCTATTAATCACTTAATTAGGATTACTTAATTAGAATTAACTTAATTACTTCTCTTTGGAGTGTTACAAGCTGTTCGTGCTTAGATAAGATCCCTAAAGTTGCAAAAACTAAAGTCTCAAACCCAAAGAGATTTTCTTTATTAAAGTCAAGACTTGTCCACGCCCTCCTAAAACACCTTGTTTAAACATGCCCCCACATGTATACATCACAATGTGGCAAGATTTACATAACGCCACACAGATGTTCATTCAAAGAAAGAAGGTGTGGCTTTTATTCTTGCAGTAGTATTGTTGTCACCGCCATATTGTGGAGCCGCTGTGTGTTTTGTTGTGAAAGCTAAATTACTTTGTTTGGCCTTCCAAAAGAGGACGATATCCACTTCAACATGTGCTGGTCGCTGAGGATATTGGCATAGCACAGATCAGCGAATTTGCCAGCCATTCCTCACTTAAGTCCAGCATCTGTGATGCTGTGTGTTTCGTTGTGAAAGTGGAATTACTATGTTTGACCTTCCAAAAGAGGACATAACTAGAAATCAGTGGTTGAGTTTTATTTACAACACTGTTCCAGAACAGTTCAACCCAAATATTCAGATGTCTGCAGCACAGTTTATAGAGGACTGTTCTGTAGAGTAGTCTGTACCTGTAGAGTAGCCTGCAATGTGTCTATACACAAAGGATGTTTCTATATAGTGGGGCAATTCCAACTTTGCAAAGACAGTCTGGCGCTTCTGATTCACAGCCTGTAAGTTAGTTTTTTAACAATGTGAGTTTTGAGCAGTGTAGAGTAACATTTGTTATTTCTCCAATCACAAATGAAGACATGGTTTTATATTTACGAGGCATGATACACAACACGTAAAAAGACATTATATGTCATTATAATCAGTAATTATCTTCCCACTGGATGCAACAAATACCTAGTTTGTAATGGGTTTTATTTTTGTCTCATCGCGCTGGGAGACACCATCACAGTATGATAAGGGTGTAATATTTCTTTCACATGCTTGATGTATTTATCCAATCACAATGCACAGGATAGCTGGCCAATCAGAGCACACCTCACTTTTCAGAATGATGAACTTTGTAAAAATCTACGTTTTTCAGAAAGGTGGCGCATAGAGGAGAAACAATAATGTGCATTATGTGGAACATAGTGTGTTTTTTAACCTTATACCGCATAAAAACATTGCATTACAACAAATAGAAAAAATAATGTTATTTTTAGCAATGCATATGACCCCTTTAAAATTAAATTTTAATTAAATATAAAAAAATGCAACTAACACTTTTCTACACAAAGTAATATAAACAAAGGTGCCTGTTCTCTTTTGTTCTTGCTGTTTGATCGGAAAACAGTTTAAAGGGTTTCGAGGGATCTTGTCTTTTATTGTTACATTATCTGACAAAAAATATTCATACTTTGAACTATTATTAATAAAATATATATTTTTCAAAGTGCATTAATATAATTATCACACAGACAAAACAGGCTTATACTGATTTTCAAATCACCCGAGTTATGCTTATCAATCCTTTCCTTTTTTTTAATTATCATTATCTTTAAAATAATAATACATTCAGAACAGTATTAGAATAGAATTCTATTTTAAATATGACAAAATATTTTTTTCTACAACAGAAACAGTAGTGTTTACAACAGCAAAACCACCATACCCTGTAAACTCATTATTATTATTATTATTATTATTATTATACTATGAATAGTCATAACATTCAGTTTATAATTGCAGAGTAATTAAAAGGTGCAAAGAAAAAAATATTTTAAACTTAAAAGGTTATTTTCTGTTCTGGGTTTCTTTTCAAAACTACACCAAGGCATTTGCTGCTGTAAGCATCTGTTTCGGTACACAAGGAGCGCAGCCATATAAAAGCTGTGCTTAATGTGCCCATTTATACTTTGAGCACCTGCCCCTCCAAAGGTCTCTGCACATCCCTGTTTGATATTTTTCTTTGGTATTCACTGTTGACTGCTTTAAGGAAAGTATTTCATATAAGAAATTCAGCAAAAATGGTGATGTACTTGATTTGATTTTTTATTATATCATTGCTATTTTCTTTTATATTTGTAACAACATAAAAACACGGGAAGAAGGAGGCGGCAACTGGCGGACATTCAAAAAAATCTTTAATTACAAAATAAACACAAAACATTGTGACAGCCCCTTTACGGACGACTCCTCATGGAGACCAGTGAGTTGAGCAGGTGTCGCTCATTTCTCAATCACTCCACAAGCCTCGCTCCGTTCCCACGGCTCTCGGCCCCGCCCCATTCGTCACATACCCCCATCACCCCATGCAGGCCGGGGGATACTCCAGAGACTGTGCTCTACGCCCACCTCCCCCCCTTCCCCCTGGGGGACCACTCATGGTGGCTGCGGGAAACTTAGGGTAAGGACAGGCAGACGAGGCGAGAGAAAAGAAGATGGAAGGATGAGGAGTGACAGAGACGAGAGAGGAGAGAATAAAAAAAAAAACTGCCGCTCGACACCCACCAGCTGTGAACTCTTCCGCGGTGCCTGGCGGTGGCACTGGATGGCCCTCGGTGGACAGCATGACATTCCCGGCGACGGCTCCTCCCTTTTCGGGCCGCTGGCATGAGTCCCCCGTTCCCTGCTCCTCCTCATTCTATGGGATGGCAGCAGGCTCTGGCCCCCTGGCGAATGGCGCTGAATCCTCCGCTTCCTCATGGACGGCAGCCACCCCTCCACATCGCGGGCAGCCAGCAGCAAGCTCGTCCATCCCCGGCAACTCACTCCAGCCCACTGCCTCGAGCGTCAATGGTGCCAGACTGCTATGCCCTACTCGATGGCACCGCGAATTCACCCCACTTCCTCCCGGGTTTCGGCACCAGTGTAACAATATAAAACTTCCAATTCATGGGAAGAAGGAGGCGGGAACCGGTGGACATTCAAATGAATCTTTAATAACAAAATAAACACAAAACAACGTCGCTCCTCTTTCGTATCCTTCCGATCTCTTCTTTTTGGACTCCACAAGCCTCACTCCATTCCCATGACTCTCAGTCCCGCCCCACTACTCACAATAATTCTACTTTATTATTGTGAAATATGAGATTCTCTATATTGCTCTCTTCAGTCTGAGCAGAGGTCTGTGCAGAGTAAGCAGAAGTTGGCAAATTGATTGCACAACAATTGATAACAACATCTAACTTATGCAGATTACACAGCCTCTTGGATAAAAGAAAAACCACTGAACGAGTAGACCGACTCCAGTCTTTATTCCACACTACACTATACAACACAATGCAGAGTCGTAGTGACTTATCCCGGTCACACATTACACCAAATACACAACATAATTTTAGGTGCATGAACAGAAAATATTTAAACAGAAATTATTTGAAAGACATTTTATTTTATTTTATTTTATTTAAATGACAGTGTTGACTGTTGATTCCCAGGAAATGCATCATGAACAGATCATATCATGTGTTTACACAGTACATGAAAACCAGTCCTAAATCATTAAAATAGAAATGAATGCATACTACTAATATTTAAGCCTTACCTTTGTATCGAGAGCATTTTTCACCTGAAGCAACTGTTTGAAGTATGAAGCTAGAATTTTCATACACTGAATCCATTCCATGAGACATGATAGAACTACTTTACAAGGAGACAAAAGACATGCCCTATGAGACTAGTGCTAGTTGAGATTGCTGAGAATAAGGAAGTCACATAAAGTTTCATCTTTATTAATAAATACAGGAAGTTATGAGTCTGAATCGCAAACAGAGAAATTACATGTTTGGATAAGTGATAGTCTTTGAAAATAAGGAATAATAAAATGTAGATTTTAAATTTTTATGCCACCTCCTAAAATATTTATTTGACAGCTAATTAGAATTATTTGTGCATTCTGACTTTGTGCATTTTTTTAAATGTATTATTATTATTTTGCAGTAGTTATAACAACAACAACCAAAAATAATAATGGTTTAGTAGATGTTTCTTCACTATCAAATTTGTTTTTGGGAGTATGAAATGGAAATTGGTAATGGCTGTGGAGTCATCGGTATGTTTTTATTTCACTGCACGAACCAATGGCCATGCAGTCACATGCATTATTGAGTTTTTGATGAGCTGAGAGATAACGGCAAATCTTTCTGATGTGTGTGAATGCAAGACAAGTGTGAGAAAGAGATGTTTGTCTCGTACAAAAACCTACATTTCTGTTCTTGGCCACTTGAGAGAGCTTGGGGGTGATATTCAAGGCTTAGTATATCCCATCATGCATCATGTTCTGGAAATAAATCATGGGAATTTTTGCCGAGATCTTGTGGGAGGTCACGGAAACATTTCCAATGTACATTCAATTTTAATATAATATTTAGATATTACATTTAATTTTGTGTAAAAATGTTTTAACATTTTATTGGTGAAAAGATGAGTAATGGGGATATTTATTTTTTACAACATTTGCAACTGCTTTTTATCACTTAATTAGAAGAACCACAAATTAAATTGTCATGTTATAGGGACTGATGAACAAACATTTAGAAGTTTATTTTCTTTCTAACTTGAACACTTGGGCCAAGGTGACAAGTGGTGAAGCGCAAGTGTGGGTATTTGGGCAGGGCAGTTATTTTAGTTTCTTAAATGTCCTGGCTACTTAGAAAAAATATATGCATTAAATTCTTAGAAACTCATCTGGAGTTTAACACCTTAAATGGTATAGTATGAACCAGGGCTCCTCAATTAGTTTTCGCAAAGGGCCGAATTCTACCAACAATACCTAGCCAAGGGCCACTGACCCTTGTATGTATGTATGTATATATATTTGGGCTACCAAAACCTGAAGAATGTCTGTCCAAAAGGCTACCAGGGATTTTGACATTTTGCGAGCCCTGAGTGTGCGTGTGTGTATGTATGTATGTATGTATATATATATATATATATATATATATATATATATATATATATATATATATATATATATATATATATATGGGGTGTCGAGATATACCGGTATTGACGATAACTGTGATATTTAAAGCATCATCGATATTTTGTTAATGTAGTGTGTGCGATATACTAGCCTGTATAAAAAAATAAACTTTTCCCAAAACCTGTCGGGAGTAGGGCCACAACATCACCTCCATTCAAAATGTGAAACAAACACTCTTTTTTTTCCGGCTTCAGCTGGCAAATACCAGGAATATTCTCCACAACAGATCAAATAGCATCCCGTGTCTCCATGTCCACTGTCGTTTTAGATTTCCCTATCCTAAACTACAATCTTAAATTCGGCGCTTAGCGTCTATGTCACGGCTCTCAGCCTTTCCTCTGTTCATTAATTGGCCAGCTGTTTTAGAGCCGGAGGAAAACTGGAAGATAGTTTGCTATCTCAGGTGGATTACAGAAGAGAACAGAAATCGAGCGGAAGTACAAAGTCTGATGTAGTCAGGCTAACGAAATACAGCTATATTTAAAATTAACGGTTCTCTTATGATAACACCTCATGTAAATACTCCAGCGACAGTACTTGGTTGAGTGCCCAGGTGGCAGTATTGTACCTTAACGCTGACACTGTCACACAAGAAGAAGAAGCAGCGCTTTCAGCAACTGAACGACTCAATGTATTGTTCATTGTTCATTCATGTTATAGTTTTTCTCAGTCACTTTGGTGCATTTCTCAAATCAGAAATGAAATTCTCAAAACTACTTGTACAACCTCCACATCATCTAGTCATTTATACACATCATGAAACCAGTTTCTCATTCTTTTGAACAAGTTGTGATACCTTTTGTACATTCATGCAATTGATTATGCACATTTATCTGCGGTTTCCTACATTATCAGTAGCTAATGTCATGTTGCTCAAAATGTATTACATTACAGTCAGTGTACTGTTTGAGTTCATGCATTACTCCGGGATATTGGTTTGTTTGAACTCAGAGGGAGTGTCAGCCACATTAAAAAAGTTAACATCTTAAGTCATTTGCGGATTAATGCGTATTGGAGACACGACCCATTTAAAATGATACAGTTCGATTTGGTGAATTGGTTCAAAAAGTTCAGGTTCATTCGTGAACCGGATATCACAAACTGCAGTGAACGCACTCACAACAGACCGGAAGAGAAGACAGTCCTGAATAAAGTCGTAGTTTTTGCTATTTTTGGACCAAAAATGTATTTTCGATGCTTCATAAAATTCTAACTGACCCTCTGATGTCACATGGACTACTTTGATGATGTTTTTCTTACCTTTCTGGACATGGACAGTATACCGTACACACTGCTTCAATGGAGGGACTGAGAGCTCTCGGACTAAATCTAAAATATCTTAAACTGTGTTCCGAAGATATATGGAGGTCTTACTGGTTTGGAACAACATGAGGGTGAGTTATTAATTTTGGGTGAACTAACCCTTTACGTGATAATGTTAAGTCTTAAATTATTATTTTTTTTTTTTTTACAAAAATCACAATAATTTGTCATTCAAACTACAGTGATTATCAGCTGTATTTATTTTACAGTAATTAATTTCTTACTGTACTCCAGTTTCATTGAGGGTTTGGTTATTCACCCAAACCCAGTGTCCTTCAGTTTTCAGATCATTGAGACCAATCCAGTGTGTCTGTTTAATTTTAGAGACCAGAAAATCCTAAAGGAGAAACACACATCTTTTACCTCATTACATACACCAAACTCAAGCTAGGAGCACTTAATCATCAACTCGGGTAATCATAATTTCCACAACAAAATATAAGTGCAGGAACTGTGAGTGGTTTTGGTCATGACATAGTCATCATACTGTAGGATCTGTGAAGATTTCATATTTCCATTTATACATATTTTGTGTGAACTGTTTGCACAAATGCGTATCAATAGCAATACTCTAGACTGTAACTGATCTGACTTGCCTGTTCTGTTTGGCTGGTTATGGTGACCAGATCTGCTCCTTTTGAAATACAGAAAACACGACTGCTTGACCAGTTCAGTTTATCAGAGTTGAATAAATACAGCTTTCCATGACAAGCTATCCAGCCATTCACAGTGAGATTACAAGACCGGGCTGTGAATAATGAATTATAATGTGCAATTAAAACTTTGTGCAAATCAAACTTTGTTTCCTTGTTCTTTCCTTAAGCTTTAAAAAGTAAATCAGAAAGAAGCAGCCATTCAAAGAAATGCACTCCAATGAACTATTGATTTTTTTTTAGGATAAAGAGTTTAGAGAACTTACAGCCAGAATGATTGTCCAAATAAATAGTGTCAAATATTTTCATGCACATATTAGACCAATTGAGATGGAATAAATGCTTAATTTAAATAAATAAATAAATGTTATTAAAAATGCCAAACACAAGCCAACTCACCAACAGATATTAGGTGTATATATACAGCCATTACAATGAAACAAAATATTATAAAAATTGCTTCTTTTTATTTTCAAGTTAACATATAGATAAATTGAATAAAGACCAAAGATTACCTGTTAGATTCACCAAAAATGAATTATATTTATATTTTATGTTCAAATTCGTGTTTTTGATGATCCAGTTCGGTAGGTGGCGCTGTCAGAAAAAAATAAATAGGGTCCTATAAACGGGGTCCTATAGACGGGATCCTTAAACGGCAGCCTCCAATTGTGCAGGAATACTATACCCAGGGGCATTTTTTTAACCAAAATTTTTAGTTACTGGTTCCTGGAAACACACCGAGTAGCAGCCCTAGTTCCTGGGTAAAGTTGATGTGGTGGAAACGCGGCTCATGTCTCATGAAAAACGCCCCAAGTAAGATTTATGACCTCGGGGGTAAAACATGGAAATAACATTTTCAGAGAGTGTGTAAGATGTTATTTTATATTTTATGGTTAGTGAAGAATGATAAAAAAAAAAAAAATGGGGAGTGTAAAGGAAATGCTATTTTCTGTATTATTTGTTTCACTGTACTAAAGTGTTCTTTAGACTGTCTCAGTTTGCTTCAGTATGCTTGTGTTTTCGATGAGCTGAGAGATAAAAGAAAATCTACTTGATGTGTGTGTGTGTGTGTGTGTGTGTGTGTGAGCAAGACAGAAATGTCACTTGAAGTGAATTGTCACTTCAAGTGCCAAGACCGCAAGTGTGGGTATTTGGGCAGGGCAGTTATTTTAGTTTCTTAGATGTCCTGGCTACTTAGAAAAAAATAGAAAATAGAAATTCATCTTGAAGACATATTTTACACCTTACATGGACATATATGTTGTATGTGCATTATGATTGGATGAGATCAAAGCATCCGCATTTGATGAAGGTATAAATGTTGATTTTGGGTGTTTTCTCTTTGATGCTATCTACAGTCAACCCTGAATGACTGTATTAATGTAGACCTCTACCTGCAGTAAAATAAATATTCAAAATACTTTTGACTCACACTTTTAGTGTAATAGAAAGTTGCTCTGACAGAATTATAACTGTGTGATGCATAATGTCAATGTATACTTTGATGTAAGGCATGTACAGTGAGGGGTATGGTGGGTGCTTGAGCACCTGCCTCTTTTCCCCTTGAAGTGCCCTTTTGTCAAGGTATTTTCTTTTTGCAATTAAATGCTCTTTTGTGAAGGCCTGCTCAGTCAAACTATAAGTAAAATTATTGAATAATTATTCAGTTACTACAAACATCTTTTCCCATTTTTATCACAGAATAAGGCAGGAAATATATTTTATAGTTTCTATACTAAAGAATATGTCAATCAGTACTGCATTATTAATATAGTATATTTCTGGAGATAGCTGGAAATAACTTGAAAAACACACATAAACCATATATTGTTGCAATCGTGTGTTTGTTTTCACGTTTCATCAGTCAAAATGTTTCTGCTTTTTATTCAGCTCAGCTACAGTGATAGCCGGATGCTTTTGGCCATATTAGGGTTTTCCTGCACATCTGTCACGGATCCGCCAGGTCCTACCACACACACTCCACATTTCCCAAGATCACATTCACCTGAATTCTGATTCACCACACCTGGCACTCCCAATCAAGACAGCACCATAAATACCAGACACTCTCACTCAGTCACCGTCTGGTCTCGTCTCTACTAGCATGCTCTAATGCTGGCGACCTCTCCTGACCCATATCTCTTCCTGTTTACACAGAACCGCTTGACTTTCATCTTCCTCGAGGAATCCACCATTGGCAAACCATCCATTGTGTGCACTGGACTTATATCAGCGATCTACTACCATTCATCTCACCTTCACTCTACTTTAAACATCACTTCAATAAACTTGTCATTTGTATTGCAGTTCTGTCTCCGTAGTCCTCTGTCCCTGACAACATCATAAGTCATTACTTTTATAAGTCTGTATTGGACATTGTGTGAGCACCCTCCAGCTTAGTATGGAAGCATATGGGTAGCATTATTCAATTTATGATGTAATATGCAAAATGACAATGCAATATGTAAAATGGCAATGCATTTCTGTATTTACATTTACATTTTCCAATACATCTGTGCAACGTTTGGTGCAAAATTAAAATGAAATTACATAAGTTTAATTTGCCATTTCATACACCAGTTTTAATATGTAAAATGAATATTCATTTTAACGCTTTATAAGTTGCAAAATTAAAATGAAAATGTATTACAGAAATGATTAGACATGTCTATCACGTTCAAGCAAAAACTGTGGCAAAATGATCATTTAAATGCTATTTTTCTTATATGCATTAACACACACAGTCAAGACACTTACGATCGCATTTTCATTCAATGACCCGCAATGAATGTAGCAAAATTCAATGTGCACATTGAAAATGCTTTCCGAGCCGATCACGTCTCCGCCCCCTCACGACATGTCAATCACTGCATGAACAAAGCGGGGCTTACAGAAGGTCAGAGACTCACATCTCAAGAAGAGGATTCAAGTGAGAGAACATGGACAAGACAGCTGGTCTGTGTATGTTTTGATCATTTTGGTTTATGGCTTCAATATTTAATTCGCACTTGTGGGCGTAGCTGAAACGCTGCTTTCATCTGATTGGTCGAATCGCTCCGGCTTCAGCTCGGTCTTTTTATTCTTTCAGGCAGAATAAGAGTCAGTGCGAGTGAAGCACTGTAATGTCTGAAACCCCCGCTCACTGTTAATTAGCATAATATTTGAACCAGAGCTGGGCATATAATTCGTGCTGCTGAGACCTGCAAATTATTTCTAGGTTGTAGTATTGTATGAATATTGTCCCACTGATAAATACAGTGCAAATAGTTCTCTCTCTTTGGATAAAAGTGAAGTGGAAATAAAAATCAATAATAGACTGAACAGTTCCATGTCTGTAACATTTACCACTCTCATCTTTTAAGTTATAAGGCACTAGGTATGTGTGTGTGTGTGACATTAATAAATAATTGTAAAAATTAATATAGTTACATTTCTAAATAAAAATAGTAAAATTAGCCCCCAGAGCGCCCTCTCGCTGCTGGAGACGGTAATGTTTTCTCTTGGTCCTGTATAAATACGACTTATAGTCCAGTGCGACATATATATGTTTTTTTCCTCGTCATGACGTATTTTTGGACTGATGCAACTTATACCGAAAAATACAGTTAACATTATTATTATTATGAGAGTAATTGACACAGACTAGAACTTTATCAGATCTTCAGACTCGTCCGACTGGTGTTGCTTGTATAACTGGCCAGACTTACCTTCCCAAAAAATCCTATTTAATTTTATTTCATAAATGTAACTATACACTGTTATTCACTGTTATCCAAAGAGACAGAACTATTTGCACTGTATTTATCAGTTGGACAATATTCATACAATACTACAACCTAGAGATAATTTCAGGTCTCAGCAGCACGAATTATGTGCCCAGCTACATCTGATTCAAATATTATGCTAATTAACAGTGAGTGCTTTCAGACATTACAGTGCTTCACTCGCACTGACTCTTATTCTGCCTGAAAGAATAAAAAGACCGAGCTGAAGCCGGAGCGATTCGACCAATCAGATGAAAGCAGCGTTTCAGCTCCGCCCACAAGTGCGAATTAAATATTGAAGCCATAAACCGAAATGATCAAAACATACACAGACCAGCTGTGTTTTCCATGTTCTCTCACTTGAATCCTCTTCTTGAGATGTGAGTCTCTGACCTTCTGTAAGCCCCGCCTTGTTCACGCAGTGATTGACATGTCGTGAGGGGGCGGAGACGTGATCGGCTCGGAATGCATTTTCAATGTGCACTTTGAATTTTGTTACATTCATTGCGGGTCATTGAATGAAAATGCAATCGTAAGTGTCTTGACTGTGAGTGTTAATGCTTTCAAGAAAAATAGCATTTAAATTATCATTTTGCCACAGTTTTTGCTTGAACGTGTTAGACATATCTAATCATTTATGTAATACATTTTCATTTTAATTTTGCAACTTATAAAGCGTTAAAATTAATATTCATTTTACATATTAAAACTGGTGTAGGAAATGACAAATGAAAATTATGTAATTCATTTTCATTTTGCACCAAACGTTGCACAAATGTATTGGAAAATGTAAATGTAAATACAGAAAGGCATTGCCATTTTACATATTGCATTGTCATTTTGCATATTACATCCCAAATTGAATAATGCTACCCATATGCTTCCATAGCTTAGAATATGAATGAAACATACGCTGCATGAGAGTGTTCAGTGCTCCTGATTTTGATATCTCCTCATTTTGGATATGAATAAAATGAAAAAGTCCTGCAAAGACTGTCAATACTGTCTCTTTGAATTTAAATCTAGAAACTACGAATACACCTATCCGAATTAAGTGCAAGGGACGAATTAACATTTTATTAAAATTAAAAATTTATTAAATATAAAAAATGCAGCTAAAGCTGTTCTACACACAGAGCAATATACACAGATTAAAGTATAGAGATGAATACAAAGTGTCAACAGGCAGACATTTTTGGAAGCATGCAGTAAAAAGACTAAATTACCAGCATTATAGTTCCATTCTGTTTCTCAAACAAACCTATACATGGCTTCAGAAGACTTGAAGTAGATGTAGCACACATAACATTTACATTTTTCTGTTTTAATTAGCTATAGCACACAATTTATATATTATATACTATTAGCACCAGTTTTTACAGATGATGCTATTAACTATATTTTGCACTCTGCTATTTCACATCTGGATCAGGGGAAAGGGAACTATGTATGGATGCTTTTTGTGGACTATAGCTCTGCTTTGTCACCTTGAACCTCTGCAAAAAGCCTTATGGCTGAATTCTTCCATTTGTCACTGAATCATGTACTTTGACAGGAGGGTGTTTAGAATGGGAAACTACACCTCCTCTACACTCACCCTCAACATTGGAGCCCCCAAGGGCTGGTTCTTCAGGCCTGTTGTTTACTCTCTTTATACTAGTGACTGCATGGCTAAACACAGTTCTAACAAACTGCTGAAGTTGGCTGATGACACCGTGGTTTTAGGCCTTATGAAAAAAGTGATAAGGACTTTTTATACTGGAGCTGTCGAGAGCCTACTCAAAGGGAGTATTATCTTCTGTTTGGAAGTAACACATATAGATGTGTTGAGGGTTCAGTTAACCAGGAATGCATAAATGGATAAAATGCTGTGGTGCTGTACCACTAAATGTCTTCTCGTTACTCCACTTCATCTCACTGACAGCTTCTTTCTTCAGTTCTCTCTGTTTACCTTCATGTTCACCACTGACTTGTTGTCTGGTCTCCTTTTGCTGTAACCTATCTCTATCTCTCCACTATACACTTCTCCTTTGTGGTCTCTACCTTCCTCCCACAACTAACCACTTTTCTTCTCTTGATGTTGCGGCTGACATTCTCTGTCTTGACAATATCTGTCCTCTCACCCCTAGTGCAGCATGTGCAACACCCTCCAGCCCCTGGCTTACAGACGATCTCCACAATCATCAAATCAAGCTTGGCTCTGCTGATGTCTTTAAACATCATAGATTATTTATTGCTTTATTTTCCCCAATATTAAGAATGAAAACCCAAATTTTCAGCATTATTTTAGGCAGCATTATATATTATATAGGGACAGGAGATTGTCGTCTCCATATGTGCCATATGACGCTGCATGAAATTCTGCTGAAAATGTTCACTATGGACAGAAGTTGTCAGGGGTTGGCTGGCTGCTCAGTAAGATGCAATGATCAACTGCTGGGAGATGCTGGAACTACATTATTATCAATAAACAATGTTGTCATTGACAGCCATTCAGAAGTTGGCCATTCAGGATGTTTATTTTTAATAGTGATGGGCATAGATTAATTTTTTTTAATCTCGATTAATCTATATTAAAATGACTCATTTGAAATCTGCCGAAGGCATTCAGAATATGTGTGCTACCCAAATAAAATAATGACTAAAAGTAACGTTAAGTCTTTGAGAATGGTTTCTCAAGCCAGGTGGTGCATTAGACCAGGGGCTCATCTCCTGTTTCCAAAATGCATCACAAACTGCTTGAGAAAGCTGTAAACGAATTCCACAGTGCACAAGGTGCAAACAACCTTACACCTGTTTCACACATAGTTCGTCTGCAGTGCGTATGCGTTGCGTATTTTTTTACGCACACATGTTAACAGATTCCAGTGTTCACACGGTTGCGGTCTGTCAGTTGGGTTCCAGGAGCGTTGCGTCTGCAGCAGTGCCAGCAATCGTTCACGTACCGAGTAGCAGACTGCAAACACGTCCTGTGTGAAAGCACAATGAGTATGAGTCCCTGCTGCTTCAGCACCACATACGTAACGCACACGGACTGCATACACACTGCAGACGGATTATGTGTGAAACTCGTGTAAGGTTGTTTGCACCTTGTGTCGAGGTTTCCATTGGGAAGCTTCTTTAAAAAAATAAAAATAAATCCCTGAAGCAAACCTGGGGGCATCTTAGCTGCATCCATGTTAGCACGTCCCGTTTGATGTGGTAATTTCCATTGTAGCCCTGGTAAAATGAACAATATTAATTGTTGCTCACAATATTAATAACTTTTGTTTGTTAGTTTTTTTTCTTTAAATAAAGTTCTGAAATCGATATAGTTTGTGTGAATTGGACACAGCAAAAACGTGGCTTCAATGCAAGTTTATCTAACTTGATGTGTTCACCTGTGTTCAGCTCGAAGCCTGATTTGTGTTGTAACATGCCTATCATCTAAGAGAAAAATGTGATTGGTGGAAGGGTTGAACGTGGGGCGTAGGAGTTTTTTCTTTGGAACGTTCGTGGGAGAAAAAAAAAGATCTGCTGAGATGTGCACGCTGAGTGTTGCTCGCTGTTCTTTAAGTTATGCTTTTGTTTAAAGTGTAGTTTTTCTCTCGTCACCGTTACAAACTGAAGTATCGAGGGACTGTCGAGATCGCACACCATTATGTGCGTTTAATGAGTCAAGTTACTCTCAGTTTGTGTGCTGCGTTTGTTCATCGCGGGAGGATGGATCATTAACCAGAGACTGAGGCCCTTGGACAATGCTAGATTTCCTCATCTAGTCAAGTTCCTGAGACGCTCGTTGTTTTGCTGACAACGTTGGAAAAGCATTCTCATCTATCTACTCATCTGCTCCGTTCTCTTCTGCTCCTCGCGGATCAATCGGACTGAGTTACACTGAAGGATCGCTACAGGTTCGTAAGTACATTGTTTATACTTGCTCATCCGAGTAAAGGGGCATTTTGTTTAATGCCACAACGCTCCCAAGCACCGTCCAGGCCTGCAACCAGTGTTTTTTTTTTTTTGCCAGTTTCGGTTGACATTGAGTCTGGGCCCAGTGAATACCGTTGCTGAACATTGAACGAGAATGGTATTTAATTAAGAGAAAACACTCGCTTAATGTTTGTGTTTGAACTATAGGGTAAACATTGTACCAATGAGTGTTTAGAACTATGAATATTGAGTGAATACCACAGTCGAATATTTGTGTGAACAAGTTTAAGTGATTATAATTTTATTTTTATTTTATTTTTTTCCTTTTTTTTTTCCATATTTGAATGCTGTAGGAAAAAATCATTAGAGTTGTGAGATTTTTCCCACGAAATCTGTCTTGTGTACATTTCTGGAAGGCTTAATTGTTTTACTTTTATGTTTAAAAGCTAATACATCTCCAGGGTTACATTGTTAGTTGAAATAAGACAAGTAAATTCACATTTTGAAGAATGTAATTTTATTTTCATTTAATTCATACTGATGCAAGTTTTCCTCACATTTATTTAAATTGATCACATTTCATTAGGCTTAAAGAAAATTAAAGGATCCATTTTGTTAATTCTCAGTCTTTTTGTTTGTTTAATTACAGATCACAGAGACAGGTGAAGTAATCTATCCATAGAGCTGGTTGAAATTAGATCAGTTTATAGAGATATCCTACGAACCCAGAGCCCTCTTCCTCCGTAAAGTGAAGAGAGTGCTACATATAAATTGGAGGCACCGCTGGGATCCTTTTCTTTTCTTAAGCCAGATTTGTCTATTTTTTCCCCTTTTTTTATTTTATATATATATTTTTTTCCCTTGAAAGGAACAATTTTTGTAGTATGGATTCTCAATCAGAATTGTTGATCGCTGAGTTGATTGAATGGTGTGATGAGTCACGTGTAGACCCCTCTCACGCTTTAGTCCTTAGTGGTGTACTGAGTGGCACTGAGGTAGCAGACATTGAAAATGCTGTTCAGACAGTGAAAGCCTTTGGGAGGGTGCGGGCCAGGGCTGAAAAATATAATTCAAAGCTGGATTGTAATTTAGTGCTATGTGAGTGCCGTGAGACTTTAGATCCGGATCACACTCCCTCTGAGATTATGCCGCTAGGAGGGGGAGCCCCCTGGAGAACAATTTTACTTACCCACTCAGTGAGTACCCCTCAGACATTTTCTTCCAAACTTCAAAAGTTGATGAGGGAAGAAGGCAAAACTATGGCTGATGTAAAGACTCTTTTCTCTAGTGAGCCTATGCAAGGCAGCTCCCCTGATAGTATCATCAGAGCAGTTGGAGACCTACTAGAGAAAACAATGAGGCCTAGTAGCGACAATAATGCGTTTCGGCGCTTGCGGACCTTTTCTGGGATTGTCCCTACTCCCCCTGGGGAAGAGAGTCTAGAGCACTGGCTAGCACAGGCCTACTTGATGGTTGAGGAGTGTAACTGTTCCAACAGGGAGAAGCGCACCAGAATTGTTGAAAGCCTGAAAGGTCCTGCTTTGGATATCATTCAAGCGGTTAGGCTAAATAACAGGGATGCAGATGCCCTAGAGTATTTAACAGCACTGGAGAATGCGTTTGGCACCCCTGAGTCTGGGGAGGATCTGTATTTTGCCTTCAGGTCTATGCATCAACAGCCCAGTGAAAAACTTTCAGACTTTTTACAGAGGTTAGAAAGAGCTCTCAGAAAGGTTTTGCAAAGAGGAGGTATATCTTCTCAACGTACTGACCAAGCTAGACTTGAACAGCTTGTGCGAGGTTCTTCTGAGTCTGACTTGACTTTGGTACACCTCCGTCTAAGGGAGAGAAGAGAAAAACCTCCTACCTTTTTGCAGTTGTTAAATGAGATTAGGGAGGAAGAAGAATATGAGGCCTCTCGACGTAAGTTGAATCCTGCTGTTAGACAGGTTCAGGCTAGGGAAATAAAGTCAAAACCCTCTGAGATACAAGAGTTAAAAGCTGACATAAAAGTTTTGCATAACCGGTTTGGGGAACTAACCAAAAAGCGAGAAGCAGAAAATGAGCAAAAGACTGGAACTCTCAAAAACAGTTTTAGTTCGGTTATGGAAAGTAATGTTGAAGCTTTGCAGAAACAGGTGCTTCAGCTTCAAGAACAAGTCAGCGTATTAACCATTTCACATGGTACTTCAGTGTTGAAAGAAGGACGAAAGAAGGATGATAAGAGACATTTGAGTCAAAATCGTAAGTCTCAGCCTTCAAATAGTTCCTCTGAGTTCTTTTGTTACCGATGTGGTGAGGATGGTCACTTTGCCACCAAGTGTACCTCTCCTGAAAATTCATCCAGGGTCATTCAGAAACTGATCCGTGCACTTCGTAAAAGTAAAGGGGACAGAGAACCAGAAGGAAAACCCTCTTCCTCTGTGGATAATTGCTCTGTTAAACGAGGAGCAGTAGACTTTTGTAAGCCCAACTCTGTACCAGAAGGTTTAGTTGGCCCGTGTCCTTTTGCTAATGTGACTATTGAAAGTCAGCCATGCAAAGCACTTCTTGATAGTGGCTCTCGTGTCACAATCGTGTTTGAGAGTTGGTATAAGCAGCACATTCCTCACATTCCAATTCTACCACTTACTGACCTTGCTATATGGGGTCTTAGTGATTCTACTTACCCTTATAGGGGATTTGTATCAGTTGATGTGGGATTCTGTACTTCTGAGGGGGTGGAGAAAGAGAGAATTTCGCTGTTGGCATTAGTGTGTCCGGATCCCAAGAGCCCTGATTCTGTGCCAGTTATTCTTGGTACCAATACTCCCAAACTTCGAGAGTTGCTGGCTCAGTGTAAAGAGTTAGACAATGGGGGTATTATTCGATCTTTAAGAATCTCACCTTATGATTTGGTAACTAGAGAACAGCCCCTGCCATCCTGCCCCCTAGCGCAGGGGGATACTGTAGGATTTGTGAAGTGGCAGGGTCCAGGACCATTGGCCATTCCTCCTCATAGCACTGGCTATGCTGTTTGTCAGGTGAAACAAGTCCAGCCGTTAGGTAATAACATTTTGATAGTGGAGATTTCTGAAGATAGCAAGCTTCCTGGGGGTGTGCTAGTGCCTTCCCTGGTTATGACTCCCTCCAGTCTGGATGTAAATAACTTTGTGTTACCATTGCGCAACGAGACTCAAAAGGAAACTGCCATTCCAGTGGGTACTCTTCTTGCCCAGATGTATACTGTGGACATAGCCACTGTACCACAGACATCAAAATCCTCACAAACATTTGTAGACCCTCAACTGTTCAACTTTGGAAGTTCACCTATCCCTGAAGCCTGGAAAGCACGTCTGGTTAAAAAGCTGTCAGAAAGAGCCAGGGTTTTCTCTCTGGATGAATGGGATGTGGGGCTAGCCAGGAATGTCGAACACCACATAAGACTGAGTGATTCTAAGCCATTCCGAGAGCGGTCGAGGCGTATTGTGCCTGCTGACATTGATGATGTTCGCCGTCATCTACAAGAGCTTTTAGCGGCTGGAATAATCAAAGAATCCCGTAGCCCTTATGCTTCCCCTATCGTCATCGTTAGAAAGAAAAATGGACGTGTGCGTATGTGCATTGATTATCGCACATTAAACTCCAGAACCATTCCAGATCAATACACTATGCCACGTATTGATGATGCCCTTGATTGTCTGACAGGAAGCAAATGGTTTTCTGTTCTTGACTTGAGGAGCGGATATTACCAAATTGCGATGTCAGAAAAAGATAAAGAAAAGACAGCATTCATTTGTCCACTTGGTTTTTATCAGTTTGAACGAATGCCGCAGGGGGTTACTGGAGCCCCCGCGACATTCCAGCGGCTTATGGAGGCCACAGTTGGAGATATGAATTTGTTGCAATGTCTGGTGTACTTGGATGACCTCATTGTGTTTGGAAAGACACTGGAGGAGCATGAGGAGCGCCTTTTAAAGGTGTTGGATAGACTGGAGGAAAGTGGTCTTAAATTATCACTTGAGAAGTGCCAGTTTTGTCAAGCACAGGTAAAATACGTAGGCCACATTGTGTCAGCTGAAGGGGTCTCAACTGACCCTGAGAAGGTCAGGGCGGTATTGAATTGGAAGAAACCTACCAACCTCAAGTTATTACGATCCTTCCTTGGTTTCTGCGGTTATTATCGGCGTTTTATCGCTAATTATTCCTCCATCGTCAGACCGTTAACTGAGTTGACCAAAGGTTACCCTCCAGCAAATAAGAAAGGCAAAGCTGGTCCTCTCGAAAAGCATCACTATTTCAGGGAGTCCGATTCTTTTGGTAGCCGTTGGGATCAAGCTTGTGATGAGTCTTTTACCAATATCATACAATGCCTCACAAGCGCTCCAGTGCTAGCTTTCTCTGACCCAAGCAAACCCTATATTTTGCATGTGGACGCGAGTCTAGATGGGTTGGGTGCTGTGCTTAATCAAGAATATCCAGAAGGACTCCGTCCCGTAGCGTTTGCCAGTCGGAAATTGAGTCGTTCTGAGCGCAATTATCCCATACATCAGCTTGAGTTTCTTGCCTTGAAATGGGCCATAGTAGATAAGTTTCATGATTATCTCTATGGTGCCAAGTTTACGGTGAGAACGGATAATAATCCCCTCACGTATGTGCTGACAACGGCAAAGCTCAATGCTACCGGCCATCGGTGGTTAGCCGCATTAACCGCTTACGACTTCAACATTCAGTACAAGCCTGGCAAAAGTAATGTTGATGCTGACCTGTTATCCAGGCATGCTCTAGAATTTCAGGAGGATTGGGAGGACATACCACCATCCGGTGTAAAGGCTCTTTGTCGTCAGATTGGTGTTACTGAGACTGATGTTTCCACCAGGTTTATTGATCAGTTGGGTGCTCCTCCTGATGCAATCCCTGATGTTTTTTCTTTTGCCTCCCAACTTGAAATGGGTCCGTTGGAGCAGTTAAGTCGGAAAGACTTGATTGAAGCTCAGAGGGCTGATCCAGCTATTGGTCCGGTGTTGAAAGGGATGGAGACCGGCACACCCATTTCAGATTTAAAAACTAAAAACCCTGAGGTTTCTCTACTACAGAGGGAGAGCCCTAAGATTCAAGTAAAGGATGGACTTTTATATAGAGTTGTGCAGAGATTAGACAAAAGGGTGTGTCAGTTGGTAATGCCTGGCAAATATCGATCTATGGTTCTAAGAGCCATGCATGATGATATAGGTCACTTTGGAACTGAACGTACCCTGGAGCTCATTAAAGACCGGTTTTACTGGCCCCGAATGGGTTTTGAAATCACACAGTACATTAAAACTTGTGGCAGGTGTGTGGCTAGAAAAACCTTGCCCCAAAGATCTGCACCTTTGCAACATATCACAAGTAAAGGCCCTTTGGACCTGGTGTGTATAGACTTTTTGTCGATAGATCCTGATGCGAAAGGTACCTCAAATGTGTTGGTTGTCACTGACCACTTCACGCGATATGCACAAGCCTTTACTACAAAAGATCAAAAGGCTTTAACAGTTGCAAAAGTGTTGTTCGAGAAATTTTTTGTACATTACGGACTGCCAGCTCGAATTCATTCTGACCAAGGGCGTGATTTTGAAAGCAGAGTGATCAAAGATCTGCTGGGAATGCTTGGTGTCCGTAAGTCAAGAACGTCTCCATACCATCCGCAAGGGGATGCACAACCCGAAAGGTTCAACCGCACATTGTTGTCTATGTTGGGAACCCTTGATTCAGACAAAAAGTCTAAATGGAGTCAACACATAAGCCAGCTTGTACATGCATATAATTGCACCCAAAATGATGCCACTGGGTTTTCCCCCTATTTTTTAATGTTTGGAAGAGAGGCGAGGTTACCCATTGATCTGTGCTTTGGTATATCCCCACATGGCGAAGATGAGGTAAAATACCACCAGTATGTAGACCAGATGAAGCACGAGTTGAAGAGTGCATATCAACTGGCAACCTCGGCAGCTATTAAGAACCATCAGAGGAATAAGAGACTTTATGATGCTAGGGTCAGAAATCAAACTCTTGAAGTGAATGATAGAGTGTTAATACGTAACTTAGGGATCCCGGGCAAACACAAATTAAAAGACAGGTGGAATCCTTTACCTTACCAGGTGATTGGGAAACTTCCCAACTTGCCTGTGTATCGTGTAAAGCCAGAACAGGGTCCAGGTGTTGTAAAGACACTGCACCGTGACCACCTTTTGCCCATTGGTTACATGGTGAGATTGCCGATGATAAGCCAGGGACCAACTAAGAGACAAAGACCAGTGACACGAGCATCTCAGGGTGAAAAGATTGAAGAGACAAATGATCAGTCTTCGAAGGTACAAAACATTTGTGAGGGCTGGGCCTCTGAATCGGACGACGAGGGTCGTTGTACTTCGCCTCAGTTTACTTTTGAGCATTCAGGGTTGAGAGACAGATTGTCTAAACCTAGTAATAACTTATCTGTGCAAAATGAAACTGCTCCGGCTGATGCCTCGGTTCCTGATGTACCTGGGGAAGAAGACAGACAAGATGAGTTAGTTCAGAGAGAAGCAGAAATTCCTTTTTCACCTGTCCATGAGCCTGGGGTGGACTCAGGACTAGAGGGGGGAGACGTCCCTTCTTCTAGTGTCATGGATGGGGATGAGGAATCTGCTTGTGAACGTAGAGCAAAGAGGAAAGTAAAACCTGTCATCCGCCTTAGCTATGATGAACCTGGAAAGCCGACAGATCAACCAGTAACAATAATACATAGAGGTATGATCATTCAGATCTCTTAGAATTGAGTAATAAGAGGTTCTTACTGTGCATTGCATTCAGATGACTTGATGCAAGTTTTTTAAATCATAGTAATGTCTATGTAACACATGCAGAGTTGGAGTCTGATGGGGACATCCAGACCTTTTAGGAGGGGGAGGATGTAGCCCTGGTAAAATGAACAATATTAATTGTTGCTCACAATATTAATAACTTTTGTTTGTTAGTTTTTTTTCTTTAAATAAAGTTCTGAAATCGATATAGTTTGTGTGAATTGGACACAGCAAAAACGTGGCTTCAATGCAAGTTTATCTAACTTGATGTGTTCACCTGTGTTCAGCTCGAAGCCTGATTTGTGTTGTAACATGCCTATCATCTAAGAGAAAAATGTGATTGGTGGAAGGGTTGAACGTGGGGCGTAGGAGTTTTTTCTTTGGAACGTTCGTGGGAGAAAAAAAAAGATCTGCTGAGATGTGCACGCTGAGTGTTGCTCGCTGTTCTTTAAGTTATGCTTTTGTTTAAAGTGTAGTTTTTCTCTCGTCACCGTTACAAACTGAAGTATCGAGGGACTGTCGAGATCGCACACCATTATGTGCGTTTAATGAGTCAAGTTACTCTCAGTTTGTGTGCTGCGTTTGTTCATCGCGGGAGGATGGATCATTAACCAGAGACTGAGGCCCTTGGACAATGCTAGATTTCCTCATCTAGTCAAGTTCCTGAGACGCTCGTTGTTTTGCTGACAACGTTGGAAAAGCATTCTCATCTATCTACTCATCTGCTCCGTTCTCTTCTGCTCCTCGCGGATCAATCGGACTGAGTTACACTGAAGGATCGCTACAGGTTCGTAAGTACATTGTTTATACTTGCTCATCCGAGTAAAGGGGCATTTTGTTTAATGCCACAACGCTCCCAAGCACCGTCCAGGCCTGCAACCAGTGTTTTTTTTTTTTGCCAGTTTCGGTTGACATTGAGTCTGGGCCCAGTGAATACCGTTGCTGAACATTGAACGAGAATGGTATTTAATTAAGAGAAAACACTCGCTTAATGTTTGTGTTTGAACTATAGGGTAAACATTGTACCAATGAGTGTTTAGAACTATGAATATTGAGTGAATACCACAGTCGAATATTTGTGTGAACAAGTTTAAGTGATTATAATTTTATTTTTATTTTATTTTTTTCCTTTTTTTTTTCCATATTTGAATGCTGTAGGAAAAAATCATTAGAGTTGTGAGATTTTTCCCACGAAATCTGTCTTGTGTACATTTCTGGAAGGCTTAATTGTTTTACTTTTATGTTTAAAAGCTAATACATCTCCAGGGTTACATTGTTAGTTGAAATAAGACAAGTAAATTCACATTTTGAAGAATGTAATTTTATTTTCATTTAATTCATACTGATGCAAGTTTTCCTCACATTTATTTAAATTGATCACATTTCATTAGGCTTAAAGAAAATTAAAGGATCCATTTTGTTAATTCTCAGTCTTTTTGTTTGTTTAATTACAGATCACAGAGACAGGTGAAGTAATCTATCCATAGAGCTGGTTGAAATTAGATCAGTTTATAGAGATATCCTACGAACCCAGAGCCCTCTTCCTCCGTAAAGTGAAGAGAGTGCTACACCATAGACAGTAAAAGAAATGGACACAGCGACCCCATTGGAACTCAATTGAGAGACGAATGAAGCCCAGTTTTAGCGTTTTTTAGCACTTCCGTTTCTGACGCGCAGACTCAAACGAAGCTTGACGACGTCAGCAACCTGTCTGACAGATGTAAATCTTCTAAGTGGCTGTGCGTGCAAACTGCCATCGTTAATCTTGCAGAGAATGCGAGCTTGAGCGGGGAGTTCTTTGTCGTGAGTGAGCAGGAGTATTCTGATTAATTATTTTGTATAGTATTTTAAAATGTAACGCCAGTACGCCATCTTAAGTTAATTACCTGCGAGCTTCTCCTCCTGTCTGTACGGTAATGCGACAGAGAGCCGAGTGGTTATGACGCAATCGTTAGCCTATTTTTTACAAAAACTGTTTATACGGGGCCATAATGTAACATAGAAGGTAATGGAGCCCTTTATATATTGTCGTGTATCTTTAGAAATAAATAATGGACAAACAGAGTCTTTAAACGCCTCAGATTTAAAGTTATTCGCTGTCAAAGTGACGCCAAAATGAAAGGAAGTCAATGGGAATGCTAACGCAAGTGAAGTTCTGCTAAAAGATGGCAGCCCCCACCCGACTTCAACTTCCGGTCGAGTTCCTTGCCCCTTGGTAATTTCACAGTAGGCATACACACAGGTTTAAAGACTCGTTCTCGCCCCCTACAGATTCGGCAAGGTATACATCCGCGCTAAAATATCAAGGTGAAAGTCATCGTAGCTCGCCTAGTATAGACCCAGCTCCCAACCCAACTTTGACAATAGATTAACGACGATATTTTTTTTTATCACCCGATAAGAGTCTCCCGTTAAGGCAGCACGTTAATGCCGATAACGGCCCACCACAATTTTTTTATCAGATTACAACAAAACTAAATTGAGCATAATAGTTCGACTAATGTCTTTTGATTTATACCTGAATTGAATTTACTCATAACCCGTGAATTTTGCAACATCAACTGTTATCAGTGGTGGTAAGTAACAAAGTAAAAATACTTTCCTACTTTACTTAAGTATTTTTTTCGGGGATCTGTACTTTACTTGAGTATGTTTATTTGCATCTACTTTCACTCTTACTCCACTACTTTATTAAAGACAAAGTTTACTTTTTACTCAGATACATTTCCCCATGCCCTCTTCAAGTATTTATTACACTGATTTTACAAACTAATGAAAAATTTGATTTTCTTTTGAAAAAAAGAATGCGCGACTTCACGAGTTCTTTGCCAACATACGCTCACGCAGCAGTTAGTTCGAGGTGGAAGATGATCGCTAAAATAGGTGATAGTGCAGCTCTTGCTGCCCGCAATGGTCCCGAGATTCCCGACAGGGATCACCCATGCCCATATCTCAAGGATATGTTTGAATTCACTGAAGTCAAGGGGAGATTATTATTGGCTGAAATGTCTTCTCTGCCTGCCACGGGTGAATTAAATTTCAGTAGGGCTGTGCAAAAAATCGAATGCGATTTTCATGCTGTTCTCATCAGTAAAGATGCTCCTGTAATTAGAAGGATATCTCCAGCATGTGCGTTCAATGCAGGGTTGCCAGGTTTTCACAACAAATCCTGACCAGTTGCTTCTCAAAACTAGTCCAAAACTAGCCCAAACGCGTTTCCAGGAGGTTCCCCGATAAAAAAATTGCTTCCCGGGGTTAAAATATACGTTTATTGGAAGGGTTGCCTTGGTAAAATTCACATTTTAGGCGCTAAATATCAAGTTATTGGGATTGGGTTTTCTTCGACCGGCAGACATGAAAAACAACCATGGATTTGGCAACACTGGTTCAGGTGGAGCGGCAGTTACTACACAGAGCCGTAGTCCACCGACAACTAACACAAAATCACTTTCAAAATCGAGAAAAACATCGTTTTTGTGTAGATTGTCAGTGAATTACAGCTCTGTGTAGTATATGCCAACCAGTGTTGCCAAGTCTGTGGTTGTTTTTCATTTCCGCAGATCGAATCGACAATACCAATAACGTGATATTTAGCCCCTAAAATGCGAATGACAGAATTTTCATTTTTGGGAGAACTAACTCTTTAAAGAGGTGGTTCTTCCTCATTGAGAATACTTAATTGATGGATTCTGAAACAGTCTTACCTTGTATCTTGCACATCTTCTGTTTGATGCAGCTATGATGGAACATGTCTATTGAAAGTTCAATCCCTATACTGCGATAAGGTTCTTCATTCTGCTTCATTCTAGATCTCTTTTGATTGTAAATCTAACAAATTCTTAAGTATCTAATCTCATCATTTGTTCAATTAAAACACTGCATATCACTCCCAAAACAACTGATCTGCTTAATTATTGATATTTACAGTTAATTTGAATATTTCCTTTTATTTCCGGTACTTAAGTATGTTTTAAATCGGATACTTTTGTACTTTTACTCAAGTGATGTTTGAATGGAGGACTTTCTACTTTTACTGGAGTCATTTTTTATTTAGATACATCTACTTTTACTCGAGTATAACTTTTGAGTACTTTTACCACCCCTGACTGTTATTGAACTGAACTGAATCAACAATGAACTGAATCATGTTTGTGGAATTGTGCATCATTCTGTTACTTTTCTATTAATTACTATGAAGCTGCTTTGAGACAATCTGTATTCTAAAAAACACTATTAAAACAGCACAAGGTGACTTGATTAAAGCAACTTAAAATAAAGAACTTTACAAGCAATTTATCAAATGAGAGCATTTGTTACCTTTTGTGGAGAAATGAACAGAGAAATACAAAGTGATAAAACGGGCAAAAATTACATGTAAAAATGCAAAATTATCAAATTATTAGTTATTAAATTCTGTTTAGTTTCTCACAAACACCTACTTTATTTGCTTCACAAGAAATAGCAGATATAACATTTACATTATCATTTTGCTATAGCAGTCTTAACATCCATGTTCTACCTCAAGGCTGTCATCCACAGATCACAACTACATACAAATTAAAATAAAGGTGACAACTGTTTCAGATATACTAAAGAACATAAATAAAACTGGCTAAGATGAATGATGTGTGAGCTATCAAAACAAAGAGCTTTTATTATTAGCAAGTATAGTATGATTTACGGCTTCTAGATTAAACTTTAAACAGGACACATCCAAATACATAATTCCGTTAATTTCACTGAAGTAAAAAAAAAAAAAAAAAAGCCCTTCCTCTGGTTTTCTTTGTATATGCAAAATCAGTATAGGTCTGATTATTTAGTATCAATGATAGAAGTAGATGTTTTCTTTTCACAAATAAACTTTTTCATTTTTTTACAAGAAGCATCAAACCAAGACTGAAAGTTTCCGTTCTCATCTCCCAGACTTGCACAGTCCTCTCCAGATGGATCCTGGTTTCTCCAGTTATCAGGTTCTATCGGCCCCTTAATGAACCAGAACCTTCAAGACACAAACAGTCTGGGTAAAGAACACATTAATAACCTTAAAGTAATTTTATAACTGAGCTGTAGGTAAGGTGATCAGGTTGGGTCTTGGATGATCAGGTTTTTTTTTTTTTTTTTTTTTTTTACTTGTAAAAAACAAAACAAAAATCACAATCATTAATGATTGTGATTTTTGTTTGTCATTCAAACTACAGTGATTATCAGCTGTATTTATTTTACAGTAATTAAGTTCTTACTGTACTCCAGTTTCATTGAGAGTTTGGTTATTCACCCAAACCCAGTGTCCTTCAGTTTTCAGATCATTGAGACCAATCCAGTGTGTCTGTTTAATTTTTGAGACCAGAAAATCCTAAAGGAGAAACACACATCTTTTACCTCATTACTACGGTGCCCGTAAGGTGACTTGATCAGTTTACTTAGTTTCGTCTTGGCCACAACATAATTACTTGTTGGAACGTGATAATATGTCGTGGCCACGAGATATTAATTTGTGGGAACGTCATATTAACTCGTGGGAACGTCATATTATGTCATGGCGACGAGATCATTTTGTCGAGGTAATGACATCCTTATGTCATGGCCTCGAGATGCTATGTTGAGGGAACGACATGTTTTTCTCGTGGCCACGAGTTTAATGGGTAAACAAACCTGCGTGACCATAGCAACCCAGGATTATCAGAGATGGATTCATTCATATTTTATCTTGAATTAAGTAATTATTATATTAACCATATGTTTTGGCTACCGGGCTGTATTACATGCGATTGTGTTAGCATTCAAATGAAGTTTGTCATAAATAAATATTACATAAAGTGCATAATAAAATATAAAAACTTTTTTATCCAAGTCCATTAACTGATAGTCTTTCCCCAAAAATGTGTACATTATTATTATTATTAGCCTATTATTATGGGTTATTTTTTTATTTTGTTTATATTCTTTTTTTTTTTTTTGCTTCAATTTTGATCTCTTTACTTAACATTCTGAATACTTTTATAAATAATAGTGTACTGTAAAAGCTCGAAATTAACATAAAATATCATAATGTAAATGCATAAATTTTATATGTATAAATAATATAATAATTTCGTAATTCAAAATAAAATGTGAATGAATCCATCTCTGATAATCCTGGGTTGCTATGGTCATGCAGGATTGTTTACGCATTAAACTCGTGGCCACGAGAAAAACATGTAATTCTGGGATGTTGTTCCCTCAACATAGCATCTTGAGGCCACGACATAAGGATGTCATTACCTCGACAAAATGATCTCGTGGCCATGACATAATATGACGTTCCCACTAGTTAATATGACGTTCCCACAGATTAATATCTCGTGGCCACAACATATTATCACATTCCTACGATAATGTCATGGCCACGACAAAACTAATTAAACCAAACAAGTCACCTTACAGGCACCATAAATTACATACAATTCATACACCAAACTCAAGCTAGAAGCATTTAATCAACAACTCGGGTTATCATAATTTCCACAACAAAATATAAGTGCAGGAAACTGTGAGTGGTTTTGGTCATGACATAGTCATCATACTGTAGGATCTGTGAAGATTTCATATTTCCATTTATACATATTTTGTGTGAACTGTTTGCACAAATGCGTATCAATAGCAATACTCTAGACTGTAACTGATCTGACTTGCCTGTTCTGTTTGGCTGGTTATGGTGACCAGATCTGCTCCTTTTGAAATACAGAAAGCACGACTGCTTGACCAGTTCAGTTTATCAGAGTTGAATAAATACAGCTTTCCATGACAAGCTATCCAGCCATTCACAGTGAGATTACAAGACCGGGCTGTGAATAATGAATTATAATGTGCAATTAAAACTTTGTGCAAATCAAACTTTGTTTCCTTGTGCTTTCTTTAAGCTTTAAAAAGTAAATCAGAAAGAAGCAGCTATTCAAAGAAATGCACTCCAATGGACTATTGAATTTGTTTTTAGGATAAAGAGTTTGATGTACAGAACTTACAGCCAGAATGATTGTCCATGTAACTAGTGTCACATATTTTCATACACATATTAGACCAATTGTGATGGAATAAATGCTTAATTTAAATAAATAAATACATGTTATTAAAAATGGCAAACACAAGCCAACTCACCGACAGAAAGGGGGAGAGATTCTTGAACTCTGGTGCAATTAGTTTCCAGTTCCTCTAGTTCTCTCATGACTTGAAGAAAATGACAAAACTATTATTGTAGATGTGTATTATTGTAATTCAGTGAACACTACTGTTAATGAAACGTGTTTGTGTTCTCCAGTTTTTATGGTTTCTCACTTGTGCTGTTCTTCTCTTGAGCTGATTTCAAATCGGCAAGCATATTGAAATCTAATAAAAGAGAAACCAATCACAGCAGCATTTATCAGAGATGAAGTATCTGCTGTCTGTTGCATTTTGAACAATCCAGGTCAAAAGAGAGACACTTAAAAAGTATGACGTTCACAAAAAACACCTAAGACTGAAATTATTTGTACATTAATGCTGCAGGCTGAATTATCTGCAGTTTAATATGAAAAACGTGAAGACTTATGGGGTTTATAAAATAAAATAAGTACAATTACTAAAATATAATTATATTTAAAATGAACATAGTAACACTTTACAATAAGGTTTCATCAGTTAACTACATTAGATAACACTAACAATAAATAACAGTTACAGCATTTATCAGCATCTTAATGTGTAATCTTAATGTTTGCTAATGCATTTTTAATGTCAGAAAATGTGTCTGTAAATACAACATTTACATTCTTATTAATTAACATAAACAAAGATTAATAAATGTTGTAGATTATTCAAGTTAATGCATTAACTAATGTCAACAAATGAAACTTTGTTAAGTGTCGCCTGTATTCATGTTAATATCCAGAAAAACACCTGATGTGCAGTTTGATCACCAATAAATATGTATTGTTCAACAATGCTTGCTTAATCTGTAGCTTAAAACTAATTTGTCTGAGAAAAGCAAAAGTTAAAAATCAGTTGCATCACTGCTGAAAAGTTGCTTCTGCTCTACATTAGTAAATGCACCCTGAACAGAATGCAACCTGAATGCACCCTGAACAGAGCAAAGATCTTGTATGAATTATACTCACAAAGCATCCCTAATGCACAGAGACCTCCGAGAGCAAAAACAAGAGAGAGACTGAGAAGAGTCAGAGATACTTTGGTCCACTTAGGAGAAGTGACTTCTCGCTCTTGTTCTTGTTCTTCAAATGAGACATCTGGGGTCAGAAATTGTGTTAAAGTGACAAACTGTTCCAAACAAATAAGTTCTGAATTTCCATTGTAGCCTGTAACATATTTTTGAAAATAGTGATAGTGAAGTGACATTCAGAAATGCATCTATAACTAAATGCATCTATAACTATTATTACATTTCTGTAAGTAAGTTTTTTTTTAGCAGGATCAAGCCCTTTAAAAGAGCTCACAGCATTTGTGAGAAATTAAACTAATATAAATACAATAAAAGAAAGAAAGAAAGAAAGAAAGAAAGAAAGAAAGAAAGAAAGAAAGAAAGAAAGAAAGAAAGAAAGGATGGATGGATGTCTACATATGCATCTTTAGAACGCCAAATTAAAATTCAATTTTGTCACATTTTTTATTTGATATTTTGTTTCAGAATGCATGAATATTCTTTCTGCAGTAAATAAATCCTCTCTAATATGATTCTAGTGTCATTTTAAACAAAACTGAGGAAAATATAAATTCTAAAACCTATAACATCTTACCTTTGTACAGAGAGAATCTGAAATCTGGAGCTGTCGTCGAAGGCATGCACTCAATATTTTCATAGATCGAATCCATTTTGTTGACCTATTTGCTGGACAAAAAGAAGAAGCCACAGAAGCATTACTACTGTATTACTACTCTATAATTAAATATCATTTATACAGACAGGAAATACAAGTAAGCATATGGAGGAGGAAGACCAATTTGATTAGCAGTGTCTAAAGATCTAATATGGTGAACAAATTCCAGCTTGATTTTAAAAAGTACAACCTTATTATTTTTATTGAATATTTAACAGCCAGTATAAAGTCAAGATTATAAAAAATAATTTTATACATATATGTAATATTTTAATACTTTAAAAAGTTTGAATTGCACACAAAGTCATATGCAGTACATACCGATCCTGAAGATGCTGTTTACTGTGTACATGTGTACATCTGTGCTCATACAGATTGATTCATACTGTACTGTAGACTGTAGAGACATGCAGGAAGTTACTAAGAAAGTGGGATACAGGTCGGTCTATCTGGTGTCTCATTGAGTTCAGAGTACAGTTCTGTGAAAAAGTAAATACAACTCATGAAATGTTTGTCAAACCATAAACATTAATTTTCTTCATATTTTATACTTGAACATTACATCGGCAATAGCAATGGGTGAAATCTTAATTGTATTTTGTGGAAAAAATAAGTATGA
Source organism: Carassius auratus (assembly GCF_003368295.1). Classification (NCBI taxonomy): domain Eukaryota; kingdom Metazoa; phylum Chordata; class Actinopteri; order Cypriniformes; family Cyprinidae; genus Carassius; species Carassius auratus. The sequence goes on from NC_039286.1 coordinate 13,436,692, forward strand.
TAGCTTCTTAAAATTGTCTCTTACATTGACTAGGATTATGCAAAACACTTGTCACTTTCAAACTTTGAAAACTAGCTCCAGATAGCAAATGCTGTCAGAATAGAAGTATGATGAGTTTTTTACACATTATAATCTGCTCAGTTCTCAGTTGTACAACTGAGGTCCACCAGAGAAAATACTAAACGTTTTTCTGAGACCATTTCTTCTATTGAGGTTTGAGTAACAGCTGAGAAAATTAGTTAATATTTTTGTTTTGTTTTTAGCACTGTATAAACTTAATCGTGTTCATCAGTACCACAGGGCTAGAGTTTTTTTCATCTTCTAAATATACAATTTGTTATCCAACATGGCTATAAATTTGAATTAAGTAACTGATTTGCTGAATTCTTAACAGAATCTGTTTCAGAAATGAAGACATGAAGTTATGGTAATATTTGAAATTCAGCAGATCAACGGCTGAAAGGAACAGCTTGTTCATTTTTCTAATTAACACAACTGTAATAATATAAATGAAAGAATAATTAAATGCACTGCCTGCTGGAATAGAGCATCCTGGTGCAATTTGTTGAGGGTCCAGTTGATTTCTGCTGATGTTATAATGAGGAGAGAGAACTGGTTTGATGTAGAGGGTCTTTAAAGGGAGGGGGTGAAATGCTATTTAATGCATACTGAGTTTTTTACACTGTTAAAGAGTTGGATTCCCATGCTAAACATGGACAAAGTTTCAAAAATTAAGTTGTACGTTTGAAGGAGTATTTTTGTTCCAAAAATACTCCTTCCGGTTTGTCACAAGTTTCTGAAAGTTTTTTCCGAGTATGGGTCTGTGTGACGTTAGATGGAGCGGAATTTCCTTATATGGGTCCTGAGGGCACGTCTGTCGGAAGAGCACGCGCTCCCGTATAGCAGAGCACTGAGAGCACAACAGACTTCACTGATCAGAGCGAGAGCGTCACGAAATGTCACAAAAGGAGTGTGTTTTTGGTTGCGAGGGCAAGACAACCCTGCACAGATTGCCAAAAACATTAAGGGACCAGTGGACGGAGTTTATTTTTAAAGAGCATCGACGGAGTTGTGCAAGTTTTTTTTTGTTCCCTGCATTTCGAAGATGCTTGTTTTACAAACAAGGCCCAGTTTGACGCCGGATTTGCGTATCGTTTATTTCTTAAGGATGATGCAATCCCAACGAAAAAGAGGCACGATCGTGTGTTGGAACCGCAGGCGGTGAGTAAAACTGCTCCTTTCTCCTATCTCTGCCTCCTTGTTAGTGCGTCCGCCTCCCATGCCGGAGACCCGGGTTCGAGCCCCGCTCGGAACAAGTGCGAGGAGCGTCAGAAAGGACCCAGGAGAGAGGGCTTACATAACATGTACATGCTGTCGTTCAGTTTCAGCCTCGGGATCTGATTCTGGATCATAAATAAATGGCTGAATCTGACTGTTAGCCATGGTTTGTTTTGGATGATGTTTTTTTTTTCTTCACGGTAATGTCACAACTTCCAAATGCTCTCAACGCAAAAGCCTACTGGCGCTGGTGATTCTTTAGCTCCGCCCACACGTCACGCCTCCAGCAGCTCGTGTTTTTCTGAAAAAAATCGGCACAGACTATTTTTCTCTAATAAATATAATAAAACTAAAGACTTTTTGGAGTTATGAAGGATGCAGTACTACTCTATAGGTACTCAAGATTAACAGGATATTGAGTGAAAATGAGCATTTCACCCCCCCTTTAATAAATGAAACTGACTCTTTTGAGGACTTCTTCCAGTTGAGGATCACTATCATCATCATATTCATGTCAGAACAGCTAATGTTCTACAGACTCTCCTCCTCTTTGTGTTGTTAACCTGTGATCTTTGAAACTGTGAGGATTTCACTCCCACTGTAGACAATGAGTTGTTGTACTTTTGGAGAGATAAAGTTAACTCTCTTTGTTTTCCAGCATTTTGTATTGTAATTATGGGTGCTAAAACAAAGCGGATAAAAGAAGAAAGAACTGGAAGAAGTAGAGATGAAGTTGCTTTTGCAGCTTGGTTTTAATGATTATTAATAATGCAGTGAGGAGGAACTTTTGATCCCGGATATAATACAGAATACAATTTAAAGTTCAACTTCCATAATTAGAAATCCAAAATGTGTTAAAAACTGAGATGGATATGCATTTCATTTATAAAATATAAATGTAAAATTGTTGCATTACAACCGTGCTCTTGAGAGAATGAAAATGACTACAATGGGATAGGAAATTAGTGGGACGTCTATATAAAAAGTTTTACGGTTTTGCCACAGTTCAGAGTTTTAGATAAAAACAAAAACAAAAAACAGACAGAACACAAACACAAATAAGCTATTCCAAAAGAGGATCCTATCCAAAAACCTGTGCATATGTAGTATAATCCTCTTTCATAATGCTTCACTGATGAACACAAATTAATATTTTTTCTCACAAATAATTTTTTTTTGAAGTTTGCATGAAACATCAAACCAGTATACATGGCCTTCAGAATATTTCACAACAGCACAGTTTTCTCCAAAGGGGTCATCTCCTCTCCAGTTATCAGGTTCACTTTGCCCAGATGCTCTCTTGAACCATGACCTTAAGAAGAACAAACAGGCGATCGGGGTTAAAACAATATAATTACATACAATAAAATATTCCAAAGATTGTAATATTCCAGTCAAAACAATAATGACTTCAATTTTAATAGGACTTTAAATTAACTTCTTTTTTTATTTGACTATTTTTATGTTCCGTTACAATACATTGATAAACACTCTCTTTTCTGTTAAAATAAAACATTGCTTACTGTACTCCAGTTTCATTAAGAGTTTGGTTGTTCACCCAAACCCAGTTTCCCTCAGTTTTCAGATCAGTGAGACCAATCCAATGCTGTTCTTCAATTTCAGAAGCCAGGAAATCCTAATAGATAAAATTTTACATTTTTATATAATTACTGCTTACATAAATCATATATTTTCTATAATTTGTGGTTATACGGTTAAATTAAACCATATATAAGGCTCGTTTATTTTTATGTTCTGTGCAAACATACTTTTTTATACGTTTTTTTCTAGTGAAATAGAAGTTCTTCATTTAACTGCTTAAATACGAACTGGCAAAAGTACGACTATGAATATGTCATGAAGGAGATATTTTAATTATTTATCAATAAACTCGTGTTTTCTGAGTCAGTGTTGGCTGCAAAGATGACTTTAATTATGATGACTTGCCATCTCCACAGTACATTGGACGAACCTTTATAGAGAAATGCACCTTTCATATGGATTACATAAACACAAAGTAAGCTTTTTGTAGACATTTCGAGCTTTCCACAGATATCTTTATTTTGCCTTTGAGGCAAGAATAGCCTATATGCTGAGTTTTTTAGTTCATGGCAATTGAGGTGACAGGAAGCGCATCCTGTTTTCTTATTCCTATTGTGAGTATACACAATAGCAGACCCTTTACAGTTTTGAATGATGTATGAACAAAAATGGTTCTGTATTCTAAGTTATAGTTTGTTTCTATATATTTTGATCAAAACCTGTCAAACTACAGTGCTTGGATTCAAGAGAATCATTTCCAATATCATTTATTTCGCAATTTCTTAAACTTACTTGTTCTGTTTGGCTGGTTATGGTGACCAGGTCTGCTCCTTTTGAAACACAGAAAGACCTGCTGCTTGACCAGTCCATTTTATTAGAGCTTAATAAGTACAACTTTCCATGAAAGTTTATTTTGCAGTTCAGAGTCTGTGCTGTAAAGTCTGAAATAAAAAACAAAACAAAACACATTAATATAAAGCGGTTAATATTAAGTTAAAAAAATGTCTCTCACATTTTCCTTATGTAAAACCTTTTTTGATTTGGTGCATGTAATATATGTATAGTGCTTAGTGCATAGTTCTCTGTGCAGACAGTTGCACTGTAACACTGGCATCTGTTTAAAGAAAAAATAAATCAGCAGCAGACAGTGCTGTCACAAAAATTCTTAATCCACCAGTACAGCCACATATAGGGGTTGGAGATGGGTAGGTTTAGGGGTGGGTATAGGGATCAGGGGGTGAAGACCGGTAGGCTTATAGAAGTATATTTAAGGTAGGAGGAGTTGGATCTGGATCCAACCACACCCCCTGGATCTTGTGTTCTGCAGTGAGGACTATCTCAAAAAACTGGTGGAAGTGACCATGCTTATTGTGCTCACAGTCCATTGTGTGCAAGAGCAGAGATGTCAATGTCAATGTCAATGTCAATTTTATTTATATAGCACTATTAAACACAACCACTGGTTGACCAATGTGCTGAACAACTATAAAATCATTTCAATAAGACAAAACATAATACAATAAAAACAATAAAACAATACAGTAGAAAATTCGAAGTTTTAAAATGCTAAATCAAAGAGGTACGTTTTCAACATAGATTTGAAAACGGATAGTGAAGGTGCAGATCTAATACAAAGGGGTAATGCATTCCACAATCTAGGGGCAGCTACCGAGAAAGCCCGGTCCCCACTACATTTCAGCCTCGACTTGGGGATGCATAATAATCTCTGGTTGGACGACAGGAGAGACAATGATGTATTTAAAAACACAGAAAACCGCTGTTAACAGGTTAATATAATATTTCCCATTATATGACTAGTAAAATAATGGCAATTTAATGAACACTGCTCTTCTCAGATTAGATGCGAGCGTTGCGTCTTCTTCTTGTGTGACAGTGTCAGCGTTAAGGTACAATACTGCCACCTGTGTGCTCAACCAGGTACTGGCACTGGAGTATTTACATGTGGTGTTATCAAAATAGAACTGTTCATTTTAAATATTGTGGTTATCGCTAATAATGGCATATTGTCACACAGTAAATTAACACGATATCGCTAATTGTTGCTTTGAATATCATGGTTATATAGTTCTATTTTGATAACACCACATGTAAATACTCCAGTGCCAGTACCTGGTTGAGCACACAGGTGGCAGTATTGAACCTTAACGCTGACACTGTCACACAAGAAGAAGACGCAACGCTCGCATCTAATCTGAGAAGAGCAGTGTTCATTAAATTGCCATTATTTTACTAGTCATATAATGGGAAATATTATATTAACCTGTTAACAGCGGTTTTCTGTGTTTTTAAATTTTTATAATAAGCCCGTTTTCTTTACTCGGCTTTGTTTTTGTATTTGCAATCAATAATGTCTGTGTGTATTAACCTCATCTGCGGTTAAAACATCAAAACATTCAGTAAAAACAAATAGTTCATTAAAAAAAAATCGATTAAAGTGAAGTGACATTCAGCTAAGTATGGTGACCCATACTCAGAATTTGTGCTCTGCATTTAACCCATCCGAAATGCACACACACAGAGCAGTGAACACACACACACACACACTGTGAGCACACACCCGGAGCAGTGGGCAGCCATTTATGCTGCAGCGCCCGGGGAGCAGTTGGGGGTTCGATGCCTTGCTCAAGGGCACCTAAGTCGTGGTATTGAAGGTGGAGAGAGAGCTGTTCATGCACTACCCCCACCCACAATTCCACCCGGCCCGAGACTAGAACTCACAACCCTTCGATTGGGAGTCCAACCCTTTAACCATTAGGCCACGACTTCCCAGAAAAAAAAGTGAAAGTGAAGTGACATTCAGCCAAGTATGGTGACCCATACTCAGAATTTGTGCTCTGCATTTAACCCATCCGAAATGCACACACACAGAGCAGTGAACACACACACACTGTGAGAACACACCCGGAGCAGTGGGCAGCCATTTATGCTGCGGCGCCCGGGGAGCAGTTGGGGGTTCAATGCCTTGCTCAAGGACACCTAAGTCGTGGTATTGAAGGTGGAGAGAGAGCTGTTCATGCACTCCCCCCACCCACAATTCCATCCGGCCCGAGACTAGAACCCACAACCCTTTGATTGGGAGTCCAACCCTCTAACCATTAGGCCACGACTTCCCACGACTTTGACATATTAAGATCAATCACTTACATTGAGAGTTTCTATTTGAATGTCGAGGAAATATCAGTTTTTAACTGTCGATACTGTCCCCTAGTGGTCGGGAGCATTTCCATTGTGTTGTGGCTGAATGTCGTTGTATTGTGAGCTTATGTTTCCTTTTTTTGTCGTTATGTTTCGGTGTGTTTTGCACTACGGGACCAACATAGTTATGATATGTATTTAAGATATTCCCTTTCAGTCGGTCACTTTGATGTTGTGTGTAAAGTCCAACACTAGAGATCCCTATACAAAGAGCCACAACTGACTGAACTGCATTATGAGTCCATGGTGGCGTAGAAGCTGACAAGACCAGTGTCACAAATAAGTGTTACTCTCCTGCTCATAACCTTCTAACACCCAGGCAGTATACTATTTTTCTCCTTTATTTGGAAGAGTTACCAATAACGGTGAAGTTCATCTCAGTCTGAAGCCTTTTTATATGCTTAAAATACTAATAAACATTCAATGGCTGGTGAACCTGGTTGTTGGGAAGTGTTCACTTCCTCCAGTGAGAAAACAACACTACGCAGTCTACATCCTACCTGAAGTGAGGGGACATGTGGAGATACATTCTATGTTGAAAAAGGAGTACTTTTACTTTTACTGGAGTAATATTTTATTATGCGTATCTGTACTTTTACTCAAGTTTATTTATTTAATTTTTAACGTTTTATTCATCAAAGAATCCTGAAAAAAGTATCACAGATTCCAAAATAATATTTGGTAGCACAACTATTAATAGTTCTAATAATAATTCATCATATTTTCATTATTTCTAAAGATCACGTGACACTGAAGACTGGAGGAATGATGCTGAAAATACAGCAAATAGATTATATTTTAAAGGATATTAAAATAGAAACCATTATTTTATATATTTTATTTTGATAATTTAGAATTATTACTGAAATACAACTTTTTTGTTTAAAACAGTTCATTGAACAATAATAAATGAAGTACCTGAAGCTGACAATGAAGTAAATGTATAATAATTAGCAAAGATAATTAATTTAGCGCTGTACGCGCATGTGAGGGGCGGAGACGCGCCGCGGAGCGTCAGACGCACGTGAGGACCAAACACAGCAGAACAGTAGGAAACTTCACTCCTCTTATTATTTCTCTTTTACTATAGCGATTTATTTTTAGATGCGTGATCTGAGTCTTTCATAGATTTGTAGAGTTATTAGAGTATAGAGTTATTAGAGAAATTGAGTTATTTTTTTACATTCTTTGGTCGAAGTTTTCAGATCGGCACTTCGGAGCCTGTTCGCGACTCTGTAGATTCAGATCGGCACTTCGGAGCCTGTTCGCGACTCTGTTGATTCAGATCGGCAATTCCGAGCCTGTTCGCGACTCCGTTGATTCAGATCGGCACTTCGGAGCCTGTTCGCGACCTGGTTGATTCAGATCGGCACTTCGGAGCCTGTTCGCGACTCGGTTGATTCAGATCGGGACTTCGGAGTCTTTTCGCGACTCGGTTGATTCAGATCGGCACTTCGGAGCATGTTCGCGACTCGGTTGATTCGGATCGGCACTTCGGAGCCTGTTCGTGATTCGGTTGATTCAGATCGGCACTTCGGAGCCTGTTCGCGACCTGGTTGATTCAGATCGGCACTTCGGAGCATGTTCGCGACTCGGTTGATTCAGATCGGGACTTCGGAGCCTTTTCGCGACTCGGTTGATTCAGATCGGCACTTCGGAGCATGTTCGCGACTCGGTTGATTCAGATCGGCACTTCGGAGCCTGTTCGCGACTCGGTTGATTCAGATCGGCACTTCGGAGCCTGTTCGCGACCCGGTTGATTCAGATCGGCACTTCGGTGCCTGTTCGCGACTCGGTTGATTCAGATCGGCACTTCGGAGCCTGTTCGCGACTCGGTTGATTCAGATCGGCACTTCGTAGCCTGTTCGCGACTCGGTTGATTCAGATTGCTACTTCGGAGTATGTTCGCGACTCGGTTGATTCAGATCGGGATTCGGGACATCGGAGCATGTTTGAGATTTTTTAAATTCAGATCTGGACATCGAAGCAGGAAGTGTTTGTCAAACAGTTAATTGGTGATAAATGAATATTTGGACTTGAGGCTTTTTATTTAGCCTACCTGTCGATTCAGCATGTACATGGACCCACACACAAAGGTGGACACACTCTAGACTTAATCATCAGTAGAGCTCTAAACTTTTCATCCATTGTTATTAAGGACGTTATTCATAACCGTACTGAAAATAAGTAAATATTGTTAGCTGATGCTAACTGTCTAGCTAACAAGCTTGCTGGTGCTAACTTGAGGTAATTTTTATAAATAATGTCCAAATATTTTTATTCAACCACCTATATATATATATATATATATATATATATATATATATATATATATATATATATATATATATATATATATATATATATATAGATTACATCTGGGGAGAAAAGAAACAATGTGATGTTCAGAAAATGGTTACTACAGTAATTATCAAAGAGGGGAAGAGATGCACCCTGTTTGGCCAGGGGTGAGACTAAGGTTTGAGAAGGAAAAAATCATTATGAAAATATAATTATATATTCCTTAAAATCTTCAGGCCTTATTATCATGTCATATATAACTGTGATGTTCTGTAAAACAACAAACTTTGAAATACTTTGTTCTTACTGGTGAAAATCAGATGGTCATCATCTCTGTTTTCTCTCAGGTATATCCCAATGTAAGCTTCACAGTGAACATTGCTCTCGTCAGCGTAGTCCATATCAACAACAAAAATATATCTTGACTCCATATAGTGGTTAAAAAAATCCCATGTATTTTGAGCAGTAGGATTATAAAATAAAATAAAAAAGTGCTAATATAAAATTAAATTAGCCTATATAAAATTGCAAACATCTATCTTTCAGTACTTTTTTACATAAGTACATAAAAAATTTAGTACTTTTGTACTTTCACTTGAGTAAAATTGAAAAAGGAGTACTTTAACTTTTACTGGAGTAATATTTTATTATACGTATCTCTACTTTTACTCAAGTACTTGATTTGTGTACTTCGTCCACCACTGTCAACAGATTGAACTTGTCAATGCTGGCAAATGACCATACTATAAATGAGATAATGCATGGCTAGCTGTGCATAAAACAAATTTTAATGTACTCTGCTTTGCGTCGGGTGGTTCTTTGCCTCCACGTTGAGCATTAATAATTATTTATTGACAAATAATTATTATTGGTTGAAACATAGGTGCATCCCTAAATATTACATGTGTACTTATACTCACACTTGATTCCCAGAACACAGAGACCTCCAAGAGCAAAAACAAGAGAGATGCTGAGGATAATCAGTAGAACTTTTGTCCACTTAGTAGAAGTGCCTCTTTGCTTTTGAATGGATTTTCCTGTGGTTACAAATAAAAAGGGACAGAGGATCCTGAACAATTGTTTATATTTCTGAATCTGTATCTATTGTAGAAATTCAGTTTATAGCCATGATGCTTTATATTTTTACATGCATACATGTAATGTTGTTTAAAATAATAGATACTTGTCATAATTTGTATTTTTTTGTTGCTGTTGTTGTTTGTTAGAATGTTTGTTAGAATGTGTGGAAAAAACACAACCTACACAATACATTTGTTATTAGCGTCTTTATATTATAGTGTTGGATGTATGAATGAAACATTTTACACAGGTCTTTCTGTTGTGGCATTCATTCTAACATGATCTTGATATCTGTTATCTTCTCAGAAGTTCAGTACTTTACCTCTGATCAACATAACTGAGCAGAATAAATTATTAAAGATGCCAGCATTCTCTTACCTCTGTACTGAGTGCAGCTACGATCTGAAGTTGTTGGTAAAGCCATGTCATCATTATAATAGATTGGATCCATTTCATTAACCTAAAAAGACATGCCTGAGACAGCAGGTTGAGTGTCTGCCAGAAACACGGAAGCCACAGAAGTATTAATACAGAAATGGCTGTCATTTGTATAGACAGAAAACACAAGAAGTGATTGAACATATTTAAGTCCATTTTTTTAAAAGGTCATTTGATGCACTTTTTTGTTTTTGTTGAACCTAGTCTTTTTTAATATCTGCTCTGTCATATTGAAGAGATTGTAGTATATTTAAAGAGGTGTTTAATATTCAGTTATTTTGTACATGAAAAAGTTTCGGTTATGTTTTTATGGTAATAGTTTTTTGGTAATTATTGACAGCAATGGTCCTAAAACCAATGCTTAGGTTAAATTAACATTTAGCATGCCTCAGGTTTGCAAATGCAAATACAATGCACAGTAAGTTAATGACATTACCACAAATGAAATGCCTTATGTAGCCTTCTGACAGCAGAAGTTCCACTCTTCCACATGTGTTAACCACAAAAACATGAACAAACTTTTAATATCAATACAATGGAAAACACAATAACATGAACTCTTTTAAATTTCCAACATAACTGAACATTAAACACAATCAGGTGTTTCACTTCCCTTCACTAAAGAATCTATATAAAATCACTTAAATTCAACATCTACTTTCCTGATCCAACATGCCTGGAGTTAATAATTCACTGCTCAGTTTCAGTTAAAATCTGTGACAAAATGGTCATCAATTATGTTGCTTTAGCTTATTTTAATTAAGCAAACTGAATGTACATTCCAAAATGGAAAGAACTGGAGGAAATAGAGAACAATTCTCTTTTGATGCTTGGTTTTCATAAATTATCTTGTTATTCTGTGAGGCATAAGTACAGTTTATTTTACAGAAACATTTAACTTTCAATTAAATTCAAGTTTATTTGTATATCGCTTTTTATAATACATGTCATTGCAAAGCAACTTTACAGAAAATTAAGTTTCTACAATATTTAGTAGTAGCTTATCAGTGTTGACTGTCAGTTCCCTTGGGATATCGCTTCGATAGACCAATCTACTTCGAGTTTAAACTTAACGAGCCAATTCACATTGGCATGTAATTATTGCATCCAGCTGCCGCTGATCACAGCGTGAGTATAATAAGGCAGCAGGTACAATGCATACCAGCTTTTCGCTCCGGAGCTGAGTGTTAGTATCGTTCTGCTCAACTGTGTCTGCTGTGAACTACGAATACAGGATGCTCTCGAAAGCTTAGTGTGTTGGAGAGACGGCGCTTCAGCGGTGGTCATTCCTGTTTCGAGTGGGTTGTGCACTTCAAGCTGTACTACCCCTTGTCGTGTTGCAAGCGGTCAACTCTCCTGTGCACCTCAGCACTAAAAGAGCATTTCCTAAAGAGCAAATTTCTCTAAAAGAGCTTTATGGATGCATCTTCGTAAAAATGACGGATCGTCCTAATGAAGATGCCGTTTCACTCGTGCGTTTCTGGGTGCAGTCGCTAACTGGCAATGGGGGATGGTCACGATCGCTGCCTCACGTGTCTGGGCGTCAAGCACACTGAGGTGGCCTTAGTGTTCCCACTGTGGGAAGATGACCATCTCGGAGCTATGAATCAGTCTCTGCTACCCTCAGGGGGGCGGAGTCCCATTGCCGTGATCTGGTGCTTGCTCTGGTGGCCGAAAGATGAGAACCACTTCCGGCAGTAGTGCGGGTGGTTTGAGGATTACAGTGTTGGCAAACCTTGCAGGGAACTATCCCTCTGGGGACCATCACTCCTCTTGCACCTCCGATCCAGTGGAGCAACCCATGGAACACGTCGTGGAAGGCACCTTTTACTGCCAGAAACCGGTCGGTGAGCTCCTCCTCCCTCACCACCCTCGATGGCGGTGCATCGAAGGGGTTCTTGGTGATTTTGCCGGAGGAGCGTGCGAGTTTCCGGTTTCTCAATGCCCCTGTGTCCCAGACTGGCCTCTTCGGCAATGCCATCGAGAACTTTGCCCATGCAGTCTTCTGCTGCCCAGAAACAGACTCAGCATTGAGATGCTATGTAGACCGAACACAAAGCTTCAGGACCTCAGACCAGCTCTTCATCTGTTACTGAGGCCGGCAGAAGGGGAATGCCGTCTCTAAGCAGAGGATGGCCCACTGGATTGTGGATGCCATAACCCTGGCTGATCAGGCACAGGGTTTGCCCTGCCCATTTAGGTTGGAGCTCACGAAACTATAAGTGTTGCATCCTCCTGGACGCTGCCTTGTGGTGCCTATGTGGTGCCTGGGCTATGGGGCTTTGGTAGGGATCCCAATTTTTGTCTGTCGCCAATGTGACATCTAGAGTGACCGACTGAAAGTGAATGTCTCTGTTTACCTATGGTAACCCTCATTCCCTGAAGGAGGGAACAGAGATGTCACGTCCCATCGCCACTGTTGCTGTACCACCCCCGAGCCCATCGGGTCACCGGCTCGGCTCCTCAGCGAAAAACCTGGTATGCATTGCACCTGCTGCCTTATTATACTCACACTGTGATCAACAGCAGCTGGTTGCAGTAATTGCATGCCAATGTGCATTGGCTCAGGATGTAAATCCCATGCCAGAAAAGAGAAACAAATAGAGACATGATTACCGTAGCTGCTTTTACAACCAAGTAAAATTAATTAGTTTGACCCACGCTAAAGAATAATAATGCGCATGTGATCAGATACAATTGCAGTCACAAATTATGAGATACATTATTTGAATGCTTGGCAAATATATATATATATATATTTATATTATATTATATTATATATATATCAGTTATATATAGAGACTGTAGAATTGGGGGTAATTGATCATATTTTCTTGACGTGGTAAGGACTCTTAATTTTGGACTACCTGTAGCTTGTTTATTGAAGATGCAGGACAACCACCTAGAAGTGCATTACAATAGTCCAGTCTAGAGGTCATGAATGCATGAACTAGCTTTTCTGCATCAGAAACAGGTACAGTAACATGTTTAGTAGCTTGGCAATGTTTCTATGATGGAAGAATGCTGTTTTTGTAACATGGGAAATATGGTTTTCAAAAGACAGGTTGCTGTCTAATTTAACACCCAGATTTCTGACTGTAGAGGAAGTAACAGTACATCCGTCTAGTTGCAAACTATATAATCAACAAGATTCTGTGTACTGTTTTTGGGTCCAATATGTAATGGAGTGAAAATAGCAGAGGACCAAGGACAGATAATTGTGGCACTCCATATTTTACTGGTGATAATTAAGAAACGCTGCAAATCCTCACAGCACATACACATTAAGAAACAATTAATGAAGCATTGCAAATTTATTTTCATTAACCTTGAAATTATATTTAGTTGAGAATATTAAAGTTAGCCATCTTAAAGGGGGGGTGAAATGCTATTTCATGCATACTGAGTTTTTTATACTGTTAAAGAGTTGGATTCCCATGCTAAACATGGACAAAGTTTCAAAAATTAAGTTGTACGGTTTGTCACAAGTTTCGGAAAGTTTTTTTCGAGTATGGCTCTGTGTGACGTTAGATGGAGCGGAATTTCCTTATATGGGTCCTAAGGGCACGTCTGCCGGAAGAGCGCGCGCTCCCGTATAGCAGAGCACTGAGAGCCCAACAGGCATTCACTGATCAGAGCGAGAGCGTCACGAAATGTCACAAAAGAAGTGTGTTTTTGGGTGCCAGGGCAAGACAACCCTGCACAGGTTGTCCAAAAAAACAAAAAAAAAAACATTAAGGGACCAGTGGACGGAGTTTATTTTTAAAGAGCATTGACGGAGTTGTGCAAGTGTTTTTGTTTGTTCCCTGCATTTCGAAGATGCTTGTTTTACAAACAAGGCCCAGTTTGACGACGGATTTGCGTATCGTTTTTTTCTTAAGGATGATGCAATCCCAACGAAAAAGGGTCACGATCGTGTGTTGGAACCACAGGCGGTGAGTAAAACTGCTTCAAATATCTCTGCCTCCTTGTTAGTGCGTCCGCCTCCCATGCCGGAGACCCGGGTTCGAGCCCCGCTCGGAGCGAGTTGTTGCTGCTGCTGCTCTCGTTCAGTTTCAGCCTCGGGATCTGATTCTGGATCATAAATAAACGGCAGAATCTGACTGTTAGCCATGGTTTGTTTTGGATGATGTTTTTTTTTACCTCACGGTAATGTCACAACTTCCAAAAGCTCTCAACGCAAAAGCCTACTCGCGCTCGTGATTCTTTAGCTCCGCCCACACGTCACGCCTCCAGTGGCTCGTGTTTTTCCGAAAAAAATCGGCACAGACTATTTTTCTCTTATAAATATAATAAAACTAAAGACATTTTTGGAGATATGAAGGATGCAGTACTACTCTATAGGTACTCAAGATTAACAGGATATTGAGTGAAAATGAGCATTTCACCCCCCCCCCCCCTTAAGTAACGTTTTACATTTAATGTAATTATTCAGCTTATTTAGGCTAATAATATCCAAAAGATAAAGGAATTATGCTGTTTAAAAAAAAACACAATGAAAAATAAAAACTCACCTTTCAGTTCACCAACAACTCAACTGACCAGTAGCCACTGCATGATAAGCAAATCCAAGTCGGATCCGACACTTTTTGAGGTTTCCTTGAAATGTTTCCATTGTGGTCAGTGCTATTTGCAGCGCGTTTGTTAATTGCATGTGTTGTGAGGATTTTCAGCTCGTTTCGTTAATGCATGTGTTGTGAAGTATTTGCAGCGTGTTTCGTTATATGCATGTGCTGGGATGATTTGCAACACTAGTGTTGTCAAACTGATGAAGATGTTTTCTTCATTTGCTGATGTTTTTTCAATTTGCATGTGTTTTCTTAAGTTGAAGCGTGTTGAGCTGTCACGGCCACCATACACATACCTGTAAAGACTGCTTTCAGTTCATGATGTTAATACTATCACCAACCAGGAGAGGTCGCTTCGTTTCCAGCCACTCCACATATTAACTTCAGCATAGTAGGATGTGCACTCTAATGTAAACATACACAAACGAATTTCACTAATATTAGCAAATAATACATGAAAAACCGATCATGAAAACAGTATTTTCCAGTCAAGATTGTAAACTGATTATCTTTTTACCAAGTTCAAGGAATCTGTATGTTATTTAAATCGACATCACACCACTGCTCACAAACAACGGGGTTGCCAGTTGCACTTGCCTTAAATTTCAAAGCTAAAATTCATAGTCAGCAAAAGCTTTTTGCCAAATGCATGACAGAAATGTTTGCACTGAACTATGTTCTTATTAGGGTTTCCGCGGGTCCTGAAAACGTCTTCCGTTAAATTGTTTACATTTAAGGCTATCAAAACTCTTAAATGATACAAAAACTCTAAATTATCGTTGGGGACGGAAAGACAAGAAATGCTATATGGATTAATATGGCGATAAACTTCAAAAGGCTACAATTTCACTGAATAAACTAGAGTGCTGCATGTCAGCTTTGTGTACTGTGGTTAACGGCGAAACCAATATATTTCTGCAGTTCAGTAGCTAAGTGAAACATGCTGGCAGAGAACGAATGTGCTTTTTCAATAAACTTTTTCAAGCACATACATTTTTACTTGTGAACCAGTGGTTCGACCAAAAGCTAATTCATTATAAAAATTTAAACCATTAAGACAGGATATACAGTATTTATATGTTATTTAATATAATAATTAATTGATTATACTTGTTTAAATTAATAAATTAATTAAATAAATTAAAATTGTTTAAAGTCTGAAATGTAAAGTGCAGATCTGAAATGCTATCTGAAGGTCTTAAAATTGCAATTTATGGTAACATTTGGATTTTATTATTATTTATTTATTTAAATTTTTTGGTATAAGCCCTTTTTAACTGTCCTCTTTTTGAAAGTTTTCTGTAGGCCACTAATATTAAATGGACCTCTGTACATTTGTTTGTTGCTAATTTACAGGCAATGCATTTGAGATGTTTACATTGTTTTGTTGGGGTAATATTTCTGTCCATTGACAACAAAGTCTTCTTTCTGAAAGTTTTATAGTTAATAAAACAGTTTACACGAGTTATCCTTTTATTTCCTTCAATAAAAAGGAAACTGAGTAAGAGGGTGTAAAAGGTGTGTGGACGTGGTTTAGTAATCTGGCGCCTTGGTATAAAGTAGAAAAAAATGCTGGCCTAGCTAGAAGAGTGATAAAGGATTTGGCCCAGAAGCTAATATTTAGCGTACCAAAGCGAATTGCTGAGTTTATGAATAACAAGTGTCAACACTGTAAATATGGACTTGTATTTATTTATTTTATTTTATTTTTTTGCAAATAAAAGCCTTTAAAACTTGTATGCTTATTGTTTTTCAGTATACCATAGAAACGTGGAAAAAAATATTCTGCAGTTTTCTGCTTCAATATTTGTAAAACACAAAATTTATGTCACTGCCAAAACTTTTGCCGATGACTGTGTAGGCAATGTCAGGCTTTGGCTGGTTAGCATGGTCCAGCCATCCCCTACTGGAAGATATAGTAACTACACCATTATGGAGGCAAAAAACAAAACAAAACAACAACCTGATTTTCAGTGACAGCCTTTCAAAAGTATGTGCATGACTGAGTAAAAAATAACCTTTGGCATTTTTGGACTGTTCCAGACTAGAGCTAAAATGATTATTTGAGTTTAGGATAGCTCCTGAGATAATGCCACCATTTTCTGGACCTTTTCACTGACAATACTACATCCCACTTTGCCTTCATTCAGTTAGATGACTGATACGTGAACATTTGCACAATATTTATTAGAGAAAATACATGATTTGGTAAAGTGTGAGATATATGAAGTAGACTCAAAGCAGGATGGTCTGAAAAAATCAAGTTAGGATTCTGGAGGAGCTCTAAAAAAGCATTTTTAATGAACCTCTAATCCTACAAGCAGAATAAATGATTATTCAGTGATCATTTATTCATATGTGCAGTCTTCCTTAAACAGCTGTACGTTTCTCACCCATGTTTCATCAAGAAATTGTTTTAATTTCTGCAGGCTATCTTTATGGATAATCTTGTTTTCACTCTTTTCTTCTTCAATGTTTTGGGCCCAATAAGCTTGGGAGACCCATTTGTTTTCACTACGATTGTAACAGCAAAACGCCATCCACATGTAAGAGGGAATGTTCACTTTATCTTTCAGTTTACTGTTGCCAGGTATTGCTCCAGTCAGCACATAGGCTTCAACTTTATTATTGTTATTTTTGCAAGTATTCATGATATTTTTGGTCTCATATTCCATGCGACTCCAACTGAGTTCATTAAAGCTCTTCTTCTGTGGCACTGTGTTGGTCAGTGTGAATGTAGATTTTGCAGTGATAACATCAGCTGCGTGACAGCAGGGAAACAAGTGGCCTCGATTAACATTATAGGTGTTATTGCTGTAGTCTTCATTGATGGCCTGATTTGCACAAGTCCGTACAGTCATCTCAGCAACAGGAGGATCAAGCTACAGATGTATAAAATACAGAAAAACAGTTACTAAAACACTATAGGCTGAGCCTTACTTATTATTGGCATATTTTATTTAAAAAAATTAACATTTTGTCATTTACTCCGTCTCATGTTGTTTTAAACCTGTTTGCTTGTAATTTCCACTTGACTTACTATATTATATGTCTTCTTAAAACAGCCAATAGAGAATTTGCAGAAGATGTCAATAGATTATTGTACATTATAACATTATAAAGAACTGTCTCTACAGACACAAAAACAGTGATCAAAGAAGTTTGAAAAAGAAACAAAGAAGTTTGAAAAACATCACCTCAGACTCAATCATCCATTTTATTCTTGGTCTTTTGAAGTCTCCTTTCCCAGTATATTTGTAGGCTGAAAAAACAGGGATCTTATTTTCTATATCGTAGAGAGTTGCAAACCTGTAAGCTTCCTTATACTTTTGACAGATTAGTTTGTAGCGATTTTGATCTAGCGAGACTGAATTCAGGATAATGTCTGGAATTACTGGAGGCTGTCCTTCTAAAAAGAAATCCTTGCACGCATTGAATGAATCTACAACTTCAGTTATGATGAATGGAAATCCCGACACCAACAGCGCAGAGAAGACAAACAAACGCATCTTCATCTGTGTTGTACCGAATCACGAACCAAAAAAATAAAGCTCAAGCCTCCCTGTACTCATTTAAATAGTTCAGCATTAGAGATTACACCTACATACACTCATAACAAGTTTCTAAGAAATAAGACACATGTATATCACACATGCTTTAGGTGTTAAGTATTCTTAAAGCAGCAGTTGAATTTTTTTTTTAGCTGATGGAAGCTATTGCAAAAAAAAAAAGTATCATATTAAATATATGATATTCATAGGCAGAGGGTCAACCAACCCCAGAGTAAGGCTAAAAGTAGCACACCATATTATTTCAGAATGGCTTTCTTGGCGGGTATCCACATAAACACAGTCAGTAACGTCTTAACTAAACTTAAACAGTTAAGAAAAAAAAATGGGTTTGCATCAGTATGACGGATATGTGCATCTCTTCATAAGGTTAACACAACAAACAAAATAAAAACTAACAACAGAGCATCACCACTGCTCTTAATTAAATTCTGTAGATTTAATGGGTATTTGTGAATATTTACCCCATACTTTAGGCTAATACAGTTTTTACAAGCAATGTACATGTTATTTCGGTAAGATGGGGGTTGCTCACGACACTACTGTTTCACGCTTGCTTTCGTTAACAAGTGACAATGAGTCTGGCCTCCTAGTCTCAGCCTCAGACGGACCGTTGGCCAAGCGTCTGATGCATTTGGGACACAAGAGTAAAAAAAAAACTTCAGGAGTGTCGGAATCGTCATTGGATTGGTTGAATTTTAGAGGATTTCCGCGAGAGTTGTTCTTTACCATACCACCTGGAAACAAATATGCCGTGGTGCCAAACCTCCTCACGAAAGAAGAAAGCCGTTGTGTTTACAACTGAGACAACCAATGCTTATCAGGATCAACTAAACACTGGAGTTTCAAAAGTATGTGAAATATTGAAAGTTCACGGCAAAGAATCTTTTAATTGTATTTTTTATTTTTTTACACAACAGTCTGTTATTGTGGCATAATTTTCACGCCTCGAAACGTGACTTTGAAGAAAACGTACTGTGATTGGTTGTTTCACATGTCAGTCAAATGGCCCCATGAACAGGCCTTGGCCAAAGAAAGCTGCCATGGATTCCAGACATTCAGCCTTCAGTCTGAAGGTCTGGCTACGTAAGACTACAGGCCTCACAATTTTTAGGCCAGACTCCACCCCTCCTTTGGACTACCATTTTCAAAATAATAAATTTCTTATTAAACTCTTTACATATATACAATATACATATTTTAAAACACAAACCTCGCTCATTTTCACAGGCATGACCAACAAGACTGACCACTCAAACACTTAATACACAAGACATAAATGTGACAAAAGGAATACGTTATTTTGCATGTATAATTTGAAATAAACAGGAACAGGGAAATGTCTCTCTGTTTTTTTTTTCTTTTTTTACACACACAAACATACACAGCTTATACTGTGAAAGTTGGACATACTTTTTGAGAAACCAAGTCATGGGTATCACACATAATTTGAGTGTTAAGTTTTCTTTCACACCCTCTGACCTGAGAAATTACTAAAAATATTCAGCTTTGAGACTTAATTTTAACATTTACATGCATATATGCGAAATTGTATGTATTAGGTCCTGTAATTGGCTGCCAGTTTAACCACCATTTTTATTTTTATTCATTTAAAAATGTTTTTAATCACTCACTTATACAACTTTACACACAAAATGTTTCGGATACTCCAACATTTGCAACTGAAACTGCACTGCACACTTGTGAAGAACATTTGCTAGAATCTAATTCTTTGAAGTGAGTCATAGATATCACACATACGTAATTTGAGTGTTAAGTTTTCTTTCACACCCTCTGACCTGTGAAATGACAAAAATATTCAGCTTTCAAACTTCATTTTAACATTTACATGCGTATAAGGGAAATTGTATATATTAGGTCCTGTAATTCGTTGCCAGTTTAACCACCATTTTTTTTCATATATTTAAAAATGTTTTTAATAACTTGCTTATACACCTGTACACACAAGCGATTTCGGATACTCCAACATTTGCAACTGAAACTTCACTGCACACTTGTGAAGAACATTTGCTAGAATCTAATTCTTTGAGTCATAGATATCACACATAATTTGTTTGTTTTTTTCACACTCTTTGACCTGGAGAAAGGAGAAATCACTGACCCTGTTATTAATTTTTCTGCTTTTAATCACACATCTCTGATGCATTTAGAGAAGAGGATAATTTTTAAGTGATTTATTCTTAGTAAAACTCATAAGGAAGTACATCCTTTTTGCAGACGATGTAAAAGTTGTATTCTTTGTCATCTATTCTATATGTGGTTTGTGAGGTTTAGTTTTAAAAATAATTTTTGCAGATGAACCAATTTTATGTGTGATGTCCTATGTACATTAGATGTGTTTGTTAAGAGCTCTGGCTTGTCTCCTTTGGGTCATATAATACATCCTTTGGTTTTCTGGAGCTGTCCATGGTGCTGCTGTGTAACCTCTTCAGATTGAGTATAACAAGACCCAAAGGTATTCTGCAAGTCAAATAAGTACGAGTATGATGTTAACAAATGTTTTTGAAAAACATATTTTATGCTCACTAAGGCTGCATTTATTTTATACAGTAAAAAACAGCAATGCTGTCAAACATTTTCAATTTAAAATAGCGGTTTTGTATTTTAATATAATTTAAAACCATTTACTCCTGTGATGCCAAGAATTTCCAGCATCATTACTCCAGTCATCAGTTCACATGATGCTTCTGAATTCATTCTAATCATTCAGTTGTGATGCTTCTATATTGTTGTGGAAACAAAATGCACTACCATTCAAAATTTTGAGGTCAATTTAATTATTTGTTGATTTATTAATACTTTTAATCATCAGTGATGAAACTGACCAAACACGTCTGCTGGTAGATGCCGTAAATACCTCATTTTGCAGGCAAAGGGCATCTTTCTTTCTTTTTTTCATTGACAATGGCAACCTTTTCAAATTAAATTTTGTAAAGTATTATATATATATACTACACACAATAGCAATAGCTAAAATATTAATAGTAAGTAATTAATAATAATATTAAGTAATAGATAAAATAGTTAGTAGTGTAGTTTATGTTCTAAAGTTCTGAATATATTGTTCAGAATCTGAACCCCATTCTTTTCCTTCACTACTTTTCTCATAATGTCGTTGCAATAATAAGCACTAGAGGGCGACAAACGCATGCACAACGTGAGCCGTGAGCCCCGATAAATTCCATCCACAATACCACATACTTAAAAAACAAAAACAAAGGATAACCTAAAAATAAAGTAGAAATGGTTCACACTTTAGTAAATAAATGTACGGTGACATTGTGACCATAGAACGTTATTAACATTATTATTATTTTGCTTGTCAGGTATGAGGTGCTGTTGATAATCAGTGATTTTACATCACTATCACCACATTCAACACAATTTTACACTTGTTTTGCTTTCCTCCGGTTTGGCATGAAAGTGTGTGAGACTTTCAGGTACACAGATCCTGATCTTTATCTCATAAGTTTAACGAAACCACATGGCAGGAACAGGAGGGATTCATCAGAGGTCAAAGTCATTAACCTTACAGCTGAAACACACTCCAGGAGTGTGAGCCAACATGGCACATTCTACACCAAAAACACCAAAGGATCACATACCAAAACACTCTGTCGTCACTGCAAACACACACACACACACACACATAAGCTGCTGCTTCAGTCTCTCAGGATCTTGCACTAAAATTAAATCAATAAGTTTTATCCGTAACATTTATAAAGACTGACATGTTTATTTATTTCATCTGCTGTCCTTTCTGTTTCTAAACACTTTGCAATCACAGCAATGCATTTACATTGGGACCACTGAATTGTTTAATTTCAGTCTATTTTGTCAGTCTATTTTTGTTTATTGACGAATATGATGCGCTGTTGGTTAACATTAGAATTTTTCAGTATTTGTTTTTATTCAGGGTAAAAAACACAAAGTAAATTCACATTGTGAAAGAAACATCACAAATAAGATCTCTTTAATCTTCATTTGGTCTCCAAGGTGTCACTGACACTGATATTGGACAGAACTGAATCAACATTGAACTGAATTGAGCTGAATAATGACACCATTATATTCTGTAGAGCTGCTTTACAGAGCTTTAAATCTGAATTTAGAATTCTGAAATGTGATTTGATTTCAATCTCTGCTAGAGTTTAGGGAGAGATCTCAAACTTAACTTATCAAATTCTTCCAAGTTTAATCATCTGAGATGCTATCCAAATTGTTAAGATTTATAATACTTACTGTATGTCACCTTACAGTAAGTTTGACAATAACACTGTCCTCTTATTTAACTTTGCATATGAGACTGTCATGTCCAGCATGCAGTTTAGAAAGTTATTTGAAAAGGATGTTTGATTTTTTTAAGATCATCTTCCAGATCTCTTATGTTAATCCAGTAAAAGCCAGTTGAGGGAAGGTTTGTTTTGATGAGCTTTGAGGCTTTCCATGTCAGCAAGAAGAAAGTGTGTCGCTCAGACTGTCAAAGCCGTGTTTTCTGCTAAAGCTTAGCCATCAGGGTTGACCTTTGACTTTTCACCCCTGCCCTCCAGCCTGTGCACCTCTGTCCACGCGTTAGAGAGATCGACTGTCAGGCAGAACCTTCCGGAAGTTCTAGAGGAGGATCAAGTGAAAGAGAAACTGAAAGATGCAATAAAAATCGAATTTGTCTGGAGGAAAAAGAGTTGACTGTATGGTGGCTAAAGCATTTTGAGTGCAATGATTTTTCTTTTTTTTTCTTTTCAGTTTCAATCATATTTTAGTCATGGCTTGTGTTGAGATGCATGTCAAAGATGTGCATAATAGTAAATTAATTGTGCAGATCAATAAAAAGCCACTGAAATGCCCATCCATTCCTGTTATATGCAGACGTTAGTGGATAAAAAAAAGAGCAGGTTCATTCAAGCCAATTATGTTTTTATGCCTGTTGTATGTACAGTGCACATGCATTTACACTCTTCTCTTTTTTACAAATTAAGAAGCATTTGACCTTCCCTAGGAGCATATGATTTCTTTAAAATAATAAAACCAAAGTGGTTTATTTCTAAACATTGAAGACGTCTTTAATGTAGATTAGAATAAGCACTAACATTTCTTGGAAGAATCGATTTAAGTTTGCTCATAGTTAAAATAGGGATTTATTCAAATAAATAGGTCCAATTATAATAGTTATTAATACATAAATAGTGCAGAGTAGTAAATTAGTGGTGCAGATCAGCAGAAAGACACTGAAATGCCCTTCAGTTTCTATAAATGCTGATGTTAGTGGAAAAAGTTTTAATTGGTTGCAAGCCCACACAGTTTTTTTACACCCATTTAACAAACAGGATATGAAAATGCATTTATGCCCTTCTGACTCACTTCTCTTTTTACAAATTGAGAAGCATTTGAGCTTCCTAAGAAACATACGATTCATAGAAAAACAAAGCAAAGCAATTTCAGCAAGTTACTGTAAACATACAGTAATAATTTACTTTTCTACCAATAAGATTTAGCACATATCAAAATGGATGAATCCAGTAAACAACCACCTAGAACATCAAAGCAACCAAATATGTACTGCAGAGACACTCAAAACATATATATATATATATATATATATATATATATATATATATATATATATATATATATATATATATATATATATATATATATATATATAAATTATGACAATAAAATAGTGTACGGCCAAGATCATGAGCTTGATTGTTTATTGCTTCCAAGAAATTTGGATTCTTAATTAGACTTTTATTTTATAAAAGCTTCTAATACGGCTCATTTTAGAGAAATACAATATCCATAACAAATTTCTACATGCACGCATTTATATATTAGTTTTAAATTTGCTAAATATATAGAATAGAATTATTTGTTTATTTTTCTAGTTTCCAGTAATCCAGTTAGTACTTATTTGTTGAACTAATTTGTAATTTTCACTTAGCTCAAGTTTTTCAGTTATTATTTATATTTAATTTTTTTCAGCTTTATTTCAAGTAACAAGAATGGTTTTAATAAATTTTGGTTAATGATAATAACCCTTTTCTGTGTCATGTGAAGATGAAACGCAGTGAGGGCGATGGAGGACCCAGACGGTCCTCTGCCAGTGTTATGCCACATACAGTATGCATGTAAAAGAGCTGTTATCTTCAAAAGCCATCGCTTGGTGACTCACAACAGGCCAGGGACCTCGCTGCTCCGCAGACATACTACATTCCAGTGCTCATTCCACACAGTACAATAACTTCCTGGAATTCTTCGAAGCCTGGCCGACGGAGCCAGGGCACTTCCTGTTGTCCTTGCTGTAGCACTTCCTGCGTGGCCAGCGCGATCAGGTTCTGTTGCTATGGTAAGGAGCAAACACCTCCAGCCGGTTTATGCCGGAGTGTTCGGTCTTGAAGCAAACATCCAGTGCATGACAAATGTTGGTGCTGTACCAGGTGACATTACATAAACAGGATGATATATGCCATTCTCACTATAGATGATTTCTCGAAGACATTTCGTAATAAAAGAATAAAAGACTTAATTTAACAAATAATCATCTCAAAGTGCTAGCTAATTTTTATTGTGTTTTAAATTCATACATTTCTTGTGTTGATAACAGGTGTGCTACTTCATATTTTTAAGAAAATTGTGATACATTTTTCAAGAAATCCTTGAAGACTAGAAAGTTGAAAATGGTTTATTTGAAATATAAACCTTTTATAACATTATAAATGATCGTTTTAATGCATCCTTGCTCAATAGGTTACATAATTTTTTTTATATGAAAATCATAAGATAAAATGTTTGAATATTTAAAAATGAGTCTTGAATGAAGTCTAAATGCTCTGATTTGCCAAGATACCAAAGTCTCTGTATGAACTCAAACATTTCTCTGAGCTACCATACCCTTATATCTTATAGCTCTGTACTTCCATACTCTAAAAACAATGCTAAATGCAAAAATTAAATGCAACAAAGCATATCGTTTTTATAAGCTTATCCAAATTTTAAAAGGTGTAGAAAACAACTAACTTTTCTTGTATTGTTTGTCTCACAGGTCATGTGTCCATTCAAACCGCAAATTAATCGGTTACTTAGAAGCTCAACAGGTTGCAAGAAACAGTGTAAACAGTTTACAGATTAAACCATGCTTGATCTGTGCATATTTCTCTTCCAATTCAGAAAAGTGAATTTCACTGAAGAAAGTAATATTATGGATAGAGCACTTCGGCCAGAAGCAGCAGTTTGAAGTAAAAAAATCTTAATTGGTTTGCTTTACAAAAAAACAAACAAAAAAAAACAAAAAAAAAACACAGATTTTCACATCACATGATTTTAATTAATGGATTTAATGGACGTCATTCTGATGGCACCCATTCACTTCAGAGGATCCATTGGCGAGCAAGTGATGTAATTATAAATAGATAATTTCAATCCCTTCTAAGGTTTTAACCATGTGTCCTGAAAAAAAAAAAAAAAAAAATCCAGATGAGAACCAATGATCCATACGATTATAGAAACAGGATTTCAAACCCACCTTCAGGCTAAGGTTTAAACACACAAAGTGATTGATAGCACCAGCTTAGACTAGACTGTTGACAAATCACTGTCAAGTTTGCTCTGGGCCTACATTCTGTATGCCAGATAAATTCACAGGAATTATTAAGTTAAATGTGTTTCTTTGACGTGTCTTTACAAAATCCACACACATACTGTATATGGCTTCTTAAAGGGGGGGTGAAATGCTCGTTTTCACTCAATATCCTGTTAATCTTGAGTACCTATAGAGTAGTACTGCATCCTTCATAACTCCAAGTATTTAGTTTTATTATATTCATAAGAGAAAGGTAGTCTGTACCGATTTTTCCCGGAAAAACACGAGCGCCTGGAGGCGTGACGTGTGGGCGGAGCTAAAGAATCACGAGCGCCAGTTGCGTTGAGAGCGTTTGGAAGCTGTGACAGCTGTGAAGGCTGAAACTGAACGAGAGCAGCAGCAGCAAGGACTCGCTCCGAGCGGGGCTCGAACCCGGGTCTCCGATGGGAGGCGGACGCACTAACAAGGAAGCAGAGATATTTTAAGCAGTTTTACTCACCGCCTGTGGTTCCAACACACAATCGTGACCCTTTTTCGTTGGGATTGCATCATCCTTAAGAAATAAACGATGTGCAAATCCGTCGTCAAACTGGGCTTTGTTTGTAAAACAAGCATCTTCGAAATGCAGGGAACAAACAAAAACACTTGCACAACTCCGTTGATGCTCTGTAAAAATAAACTCCATCCACTGGTCCCTTAATGCTGTTTTTTTTTTGGTTATCTGTGCAGGTTTGTCTTGCCCTGGCAACCAAAAACACACTCCTTTTGTGACATTTCGCGACGCACTCGCTCTGATCAGTGATTGTTTGTGCTCAGCCTCTCATTGCTCTGCTATACGGGAGCGCGCGCTCTTCCGGGAGAAGTGTCCTCAGGACCCATATAAGGAAATTCCGCTCCATCTAACGCCACACAGAGCCATACTCGAAAAAAACTTTCCGAAACTTGTGACAAACCGGAAGGAGTATTTTTGGAACAGAAATACTCCTTCAAACGTACAACTTAATTTTTGAAACTTTGTCCATGTTTAGCATGGGAATCCAACTCTTTAACAGTGTAAAAAACTCAGTATGCATGAAATAGCATTTCACCCCCCCTTTAAATGCGTGCATGTGTTTGAGTGTGCATTGTATTTCAGTAAGTAGATTTATACACTCTGTTGCATTCCAGTCAAATTTCTTTCTTACATTCTTTCAAAATTCTTACATAAAATTGTGCTCAAACATCCAATGATTTGCATTTTGGAACTGAACTGCTTAACTCTCCTAAAATACTTCCTTAGACGAGAGAATGGCAGATTATATTTCATGTAACTATGAATTGTTTCTACAGATCTCGGTTTTCTTCTGGCACATTCCAGCAAATATTATGTAATGCTCGAATTGAACTCACGCCAGGATTATGGAGAACCTCTTTCCGCTGGACTAAAGCCATCACTCCAAACCATGCTGATGGCCCAGAAGATAACACCGTGCCACTTGACAAAAAACACCTTGGCGGTTCTCATTTGAGGTACTTTCTTCATTATATTATAGTTGCTTTTTCTCAGAATGCAAGTAGACCGTTAAAGACAGTCATTTAGTTTTGGAGCACATTTTGAATCTGAATTTTATGTAGGAAGACAATGCACTGTCAAGAAAAAAAGATACAAAGAAAGAAAATAACGTCATTTATATCTACATTTTCAGTGCACTAAACACAAAAAGTGTTTTGCGCATTTAAATAGCAAATAATATTTATAAACATATAATATAAAAGATAACATCTGTGGCATTAACATATATGTCGTTGCTGGCGGAAAAGGACCCAGAGAGCTGAGAGGACGCCAGAGGAGGAACTAGTTAGTATCCAACAAGAGGAGTCAGGTAAGTTGATGCACGCATGTGAACACCAGACAGATTTCCGCCAAGAAAATTGTGAAGAAAGTATGAGGGCCACTTTTTGGTGCAAAATTACAATTATGTTGCCACGTGTTGTGGGCAAATAGCCTGCTAAAAACCAGCTGTAAACAATCTGAGATGATTTGTTGGTTTAAGCTGATCTAATGTACATTAATACTGATGGTGAATTGTAACAAACCTTGCATGCAGTTCTGAGAGCTGCCCTGTTTAGTAAGCAGAGGTGAAATGTTTCAAGCCCTCATGAAAATAAGAGATTAAAAATTTCCTCTGACATCCACGGTGGAGCTTGGTTTCGGCAGATGATAATGGGTTGAAAAACATCCTCTCTTCGCTTTAGTTGACACTGTGCATGAAGAGCCATGAGGGACGTTTTTCTTCAGCCACGCAGTTAACATGATGGTAGAAATCTGACCTGAACATTCCACCTGTTTGTTTATTTAGTCTCACTTAATTCATGGCTTGACATTTCAAAAATCGAATTTTTGCTTCACACATTATGTATGCTATAATATTCCATGCTTTCATCTGTCTATACAGCAATGCTTGACCAGGCTTCTCAAGCATATTTCCAATTCTAATATCATAACCTTATATGTTAATATAAGTAATATTAATAATAAGTAATATTAGTAATATTTTTGTCTCTTGTCTAGGAGGCTAAACACTTGAGACAAGAAGAGCAGTAGCCATTTAGGTTTTAAATCTCTCACCTGTTATAATATACTGAGTTGTGTTGAGG
Organism: Carassius auratus; assembly: GCF_003368295.1. NCBI lineage: Eukaryota > Metazoa > Chordata > Actinopteri > Cypriniformes > Cyprinidae > Carassius > Carassius auratus. The sequence continues at coordinate 13,464,921 of NC_039286.1, forward strand.
TGGAATATGTGATTGTGTTGTGTGTGTCACGACACAAACAGCACCCATCATTGATGCACAACAACCGTTTGTAACTTCTTGTTGTCTTTTGCAACTTCATATATTCATATTCATATAACTTCGTATATTATTTAGTTATTTTGCACTGAGAGGGAGATTGTAAGCAATTGAGGAGAATGAGTTAAAGTATAAGTTATAATAATTCATGTCCATCTTTATAGTTAATTTATTTAAATAAATTTGTACTTTACAAAACGATGTGAAGTAATGTGATTCAGTTAGTTTGTAGTCTGTAAAGATGAGGTGAAGTAATATGTATGTATAGGTACAGTTTCTTTATGTATTAAATTTAAAAATAAACAATATTCAAGCTTCATGTGCACATGTGCACCTTGTCTGATTCATTTGCCCTGTCCGATGTCCCTTGTGGTGTTCGTGACTTCACACTTTGTAAGAGCCGTCCCGCATAGAGGCGAGAGTCATTTATGCGGCGCTCTGTGCAATAACTGTGGACTTTGCAGCACACGGTTCGTGATGCATCCCGTCTCAATGGCGTGAGTCCAGGAATGAAGCGTGCAAAGAGATTGGCTTCCCTAATCCCCTATGCAACCAGACATGGGTTCAGCAAATATTTATACGTCCCTCGGGTCTAAGACACAACCTTTACCTCAGTTTCTGCCAAAAACGCGAAGTGACGTGCTTGTCTTCGGTTTCACAGTAGAATGTAGTCTGAAGATGTTTCTCTTGGCCTCTGGGCTCCCTTTCAAAACCACTTTGCCACCCACTATCCTTCTTCCAGTCAGTGCTGTTTGCGTCATTATGACACAGAAACGGAGTGCACGTTATTCACATGGATGTGCTGTCATGGGTCATCCAGATTGACTTGGATCTGGTTGTTGGTACCTGGCTCTGTTCTGTCTGCCTGTCTGTCTTCTGAACAGAAACTGTACAGCATACCAGGCTTGTTTTTATAGATGCCATTGCCTCTACATGCCTTTTCACAGATTTGAAGTCTATGAGATACATTATGCATACCATCTAAGATGTAGATTAGTTTGTTTCTTCATTGGAACAGATTTAGAGAAATTTAGCATTACATCACTTGCTCACCAATGGATTCTCTGCAGTGAATAGGTGCCTTCAGAATGCTGATAATAATCCGCAAGTAATCCACATAACTCTAGTCCATAAATCAACATGTAGTGAAATGAAAAGTTGTGTTAGTAAGAAACAAATCAATCATTAACACATTTTCAAACTGTAACTTCTGGCCAAAATAGTCCATAATCCATAATAACACTTCCTCCAGTGAGTCCCATTTTGTCCTCTCACATCAAAATCCACCAACATATATGTTTAAAACTGTTTTGGACTTTTTTCACTTAAAGTGCTTGATCTGAGCAGATTTCTGTCCTGATTCAGACAAGACTTTTTCCCCGCACAGCAATATTAAGGATAGAAGAATACAGACGACTGTGTCATGCCAAATATTGGCTCATTTTGGATTTCATGAGAGCTACACATTCCAAAAAATAGCAATAAGAGGCCGGAAAATTTAAATGTACATATAAGGAACAGCTGGAGGACCATGTGGCAAATTATTAGGTCAATTGGCAACATGATTTGGCATAAAAAGAGTCTCTCAGAGTGGCAGTGTCTCTCAGAAGTCAAGATGGGCAGAGGATCACCAATTCTCCCAATGCTGCGGCGAAAAATAGTTTCTCTGCAGGACTAAAGAGGACAAGGAAAACCCAAGTTGTTATCAGCACTCAATTCAGAAGCCTGTATCTCTGATGGTATGAGGTTGCACGAGTGTGTGTGCCACACAGTGGTAAACATGGCCTTGTCCCAACTTTTTTGAGATGTGTTGATGCCATGAAATTTAAAATCAACTTTTTTTTTCCCTTAAAATGATAAATTTTCTCAGTTTAAACATTTGATATGTCATCTATGTTGTATTCTGAATAAAATATTGAAATTTGAAACCTCCACATCATTGAATTCTGTTTTTATTCACAATTGAAAAAAAAATTGAACTTTTTTGGAATTTGGTTCGTAGGTCTATCAAAGCGATATATCCCAATTCATCAGTCACAGAGACGTTACCATACGTAACGAGATGTTTTTTAGCCAGAAATAATGGTTTGAATTTAAAAACCTCTCAATGTTGTATTTGTTTGCTACAAAAACGATTTTTTACTTCACAAGACATTAATTGATAGAGTTGACTCATGTTGTAGATTATTGTGATGTAATCAGCTATTTAAACTCTGAGGGCACTCGTTCACTGCAGAGGATCCATTGGTGAGCAAGTGATGCTAAATTCAATGCAACATTTTTTTTCCAAATCTGTTCCCATGAAGGAACAAACTCTAGATTTCGGATGGTCTGAGGGGGGAATAAATTTCCAGCAAATGTTACTTTTTAAAATGCTTTTAGATAATCTTTAAATGCATACAGTTTTAAAGCACCACTGAAATAAATTTCTTTAATTTGGTGTACTCAAAGTAATGTTTTATCGATTTCGTAATTTTTTACTTGACCTCTTTGTTTTGATGGGTCAAATACATGCATTATAATGATGATGATTAAAACAGAAATGGCAAAAATCACAAGAATGCACTTTATGTCACAGTGTGCATACAGATGTCAGACATGCAGCAATCTCTAACTGTCATGAATAAACTGTAAATGAGCTGTGGTTTGTCTGGGATCAGTGGAGTACTGTAGACAGCTGAACTTGTACCAACCTGTTTGGAAATACATTTAACATGCACAGAACATCACAATCACAGTCTGTTCTTTCTCTTATTACAGGAAAAACTCTCCTCAACAACATATCCCAAAAATACTTCCCAGATGAAGCCAGCAGAGCTGACACAAGCATCAAAGATGGAGTGAGTTGCTTTCCTGGGCAAATGTAGATCACACAAACAGCCAAGAACAGAAAGGCAAACATGGGTGTCAGGCAGGGGCATTGATATCCTGTCGGGGGAGAACACAGTGTAAGTTTGGTCCAGCCCTTTGGTTTTCCCGCATTTAGGCATTAATTCTTCAAGACCACTAATTTGAAGGGTGATTTCCTGTTATTTGCCATGCTGTGCTCCAGCAAATTTGGAACAGTTTCATGGCCTTGGAGCTACAGGCATTACACTTAACATGTACCACAGATTTCATATGTTGACCACAGACTTCATGATAGATAGATAGATAGATAGATAGATAGATAGATAGATAGATAGATAGATAGATAGATAGATAGATAGATAGATAGATAGATAGATAGATAGATAGATAGATAGATCGATCGATAGATAGATAGATAGATTTTGGAGAATACTGTTCACTGATACTGTTTTTAGGTGAACTATCTCTTTAAATTTTCTTTCTGCTCCTACTTTTTTTTCAATACCCACTTTTTGAGTGGTATTGGTTACATAAGTATTTTTTCCATTAATTTTTGCCATTAGGATTTTTAAAAAGTTGTGGGCTCAGATTGGTGAGAAATTTGGCATTACGTCACTTGCTGCAAAAAAATTTTACTTCTATGTTTTTATCAGCTGTTAGGACTATCATTCTGACGGCACCCATTCACTGCAAAGAATCCATTGGAGCTAACAAAAAATCTGTCTATAAATATCTGTTATACAAGTTATCATTAAAAATCAATTTTCCTATTGAGAAAATGAATATAGTTATTACTTCCGGAGCATGACTGTTGCATTCTATATAACTGATGTGGTTTGTGTTGCATGATGACATAATCAAGTAGCGACTTCACACTGGTTTAAAATCCATTAAAATTCCATAACACAATTAGTTTAATGAGGCAGACTATTAATCAACATGCCAGATTATATTGATGATGGTAATGCTATCTGACACATCTCATCTTGTGTTGTTGTGTTTTTTTTTTTTGTTAGTTTTTTTTTTTTTTAGAAATGATGCGTTTTCACATGGTTGAACAGACATAACATATTCTGATTAAACTATGAAATGTTTCTCAAATGAGTTTTCCATTACACTGGAAACTACCAGCACTCCCCCGGACTTTCATGTGGTTTCTTGGCTTGTCAAAAGAAACACTTTTCATCTGACACATCCTTATAGTTAATGGCATTCCAGAGTCAGTTAAAGGTGTGCTGGGATGGCTGTTATGGGCTTGTTTGGATCACATTCCATCAGTTCTCCACCTTTTATTTGAAGTCAGACTGTGTTTGTTTATTACATGCATCTTTGGCATTCCAGTCACTATTCTGTTGTTATCATTACAGTAACGGTGCGTTCTGGGCTTCATTCAGCATGGCTCTTATCTGCACCGCTGCAGAGGCCGGTTAGTGGTTCCTGTTATTGCGGTTTCATGTCACGGAAGCCGATCCGTGCACCAAGTTTGGCTGTGCAATGATCCACCGGCTTTTTCACCATCAAACAATTCAGATTGTGTGCAGTGAAGAATTTTGATTGTTTGTTATTACAATGCCAGGCCAAGCTAGGCCCAGCACACGTTGTTTTGACGTTCAAGAACAATCGGCATTTGCAATAAGAGACCCTGTCCTCCCCGCGCACACTGCGCTGGTCTTCCTGAATTGCTGGAAAGCTTGAACCAGGTCAAATGTGTTTTTCCTGTAAATGGAGGGTTTGTATTGTGTTGCGAGGCAAGACAATGTGGCCCATATGCTGTTGATATTAATATTGGAGGGTTTTATTAAAAACTAATCAGTGTGGTTTAAAAGAATATGTGACATAAACAAGTAAATTGTTTTTAAATGGGTAGTTTCCGATGCGGTTTTATTTGAGGAATTTAGTTTTTAACATAAAAATTCACAACAATGCACAAAACATTTTGTGGAAACAATTGCGTGAATTGAACAAAACATGTCCTGGTTATGTTTCTTCCTAAAATAAATATAATCTTGTGTATGAAAAAATAGACCATTTGGGGGCCATTAAGATGATAAGTAAGCAGTTATTTCCAAAATCCACCTTCTGCTGTAATGTAATGAACTAGCTAAATAATTTAAAAATCTCATCACAATAATGTAAACAAAAAATATGTTAATGCCAGTTGATGATATAAAATAAAATTACAGATTTTTCAAATGAAAAATAAGACATTAAGACAATAATTAAGCAGGAATTTAACACAATTTTTATACTTCTGTAATGCAATTAATTAATTAATACATTCATGAGAAGAAAAATCAATAAATAAATACAGCTCATTACATTACAAATTATGTACATTTATGCAATGAATTTATACATCATGATTTTATTTGTTGTGATATCTTTAATTTATGGTAATTTAAGTGGGATTTGTTTTTAGTGTAACAGTGAAAAATTAACAAGAATAAAATTAAAGCTTATCACAATAAACAACAATTTTATAAAAGCTAACTTAAATAGGCACATGGTTAAATAGCCACATTAGAATTTAGAGAGAAAATATGCTTAATTGTTATGAAAATGTAAATGATTGCAATGTCACAAACCAAATACTGATGCTAGTAACATTTAAAGGTCATTTAAAAAGTCAAAAGAACAAAACAGGAAGTTGTCCTCTTGTTTTAGTCGGCGGGTCACATGAGAATTTTTCTTTTGTGAATCCTGTGACTGCTCACAGGTCAGGCCGCGCTCACAGATCACAGTATTTGGCATTCCTTCATCAGTCCAGACATGATGAACACTATCCTGCTGATGTTTTTTTTTTGTTTTTGTCAGAGGGCTGAACAGACTAAATAAGGGTCCCTCGGTCGAACCTGCAGCCTTTGCTAATGTCACCCACATTACTGGGTCAGGTTTCAGGTCAGCGCAGTTAAGCAGATTTCTTTCCCTTATTTCAAATGAAGTTAATCTGAACAAATGGTTATCAGCGTGGTTCTGGATCAGGACGTTTGCTTGTTGACTTAAATATGGTGTGCATTCTTGAGACAAGGATGCATCTTATCTTCTGCAACACGCACAAACTAGTGATATGCTCACATTTGTTTAAACTTGTGAAATATTTTGCTTTACTGGGTATGGAAAACTTTATAGTTTACATTACTGAGTTTGGTCTTCCTGGTCCCCTTCTTGAAGATTTTTTCTTATCAATCAATCAATCAATCTATCAATCTATCTATCTATCTATCTATCTATCTATCTATCTATCTATCTATCTATCTATCTATCTGTCTGTCTGTCTGTCTGTCTGTCTGTCTGTCTGTCTGTCTGTCTGTCTGTCTGTCTGTCTGCTGTCTGTCTGTCTGTCTGTCTGTCTGTCTGTCTGTCTGTCTGTCTGTCTATCTATCTATCTATCTATCTATATATCTATCTATAATCTACACACACACACACATAGTATTTATACTTAGTATTTAATATTTCCCTTATTTAAAATATTTTTCTTTTTAATTAATTGTATTATTTAATTTTATGTTATATTACATACATTTCAGTGATTGATTATAGCAACATTTTTAATTTCCTGTTTAGAAATGCGATTTGTTGATATAGTGAACTATTGACTTTTATTTATTATTATATTATAAATATTTTTAGTTACAATAAACAGAGGAAACAGAACTAGTTTACAGGCTCTGACTTAAATAACACTTCTCGTCTGGCTTGTTCATGTGAACACAGCCCCTATAATTAATCCTCGGCCACTGACATTTAACCAGCCCTTTCTTATTTCTGGCTCCTTATCAAGTCTCATTGTTGCAGGAGATGCACTGCGCGATATTAATGCATTTTAATGTTTCCTATCATTGTGTGAGGGACTCCATTTGTTGAAGCGACTGCAGTAGTTTCAAGGACACTAGAAGGAAATACGGCTCATTTGAGTTTGTCATTAATGAGTGATTGTGAATTCATTGTGCACTCACTCACACTGTGCAGCGTTTTTTTTTTTTTTTTTTTTTTGGTGATTATAAAGAATCAGTGGCAGAGGTTGTAGAGAGCAATGCTCAGGTGAAGCCTATGCTGTCAACAAGAGTTCGAATCTGCCTTTTACTGAACTCACTCTTCTTTTTTTCCATCACATATCACATCTGAAAAGTGGAAATCAATTGCCTAACGAGTGCTAAATATTGATGTATTAATTGTGTAGCTTTTGGGGTAGGTAGGCTATATGGAGGGCTTTGTTGTGTTCCAATAAGGTATTGTCTATTTAATATTTTTTATGAATAAAATCATTTAAAATCTATGTTATTATTGCATCCTGTTAATGTATAACAATACTGAGGTGGAAATAGTATATATTACTATTTATAATAATAAATAGCATGTAATTACTATTTACACTTATTTAAAAGATCTGCTACTTTTACATACCGTAGTTAGAATTGCTATTTTCACTTAGTGTGAATAGCATCCCATGTGATGTGTGATTAAAAAAGGAAGTACAGCGAGTTCGGCTAAAGGTAGTTTCGAACTCTGGAGAACAGCATAGGCTTCATATACAAACACTGCTCTCTACAACCTATGCCACTGAGATAAAATGAACATGACACGAATGTGTTTATTCTCCGCATTTTAATTTGACTTTTTTGTCTCACAACACAACAATCTTTTCTTGGAATTTAATTATTTAATTCTCAAAATTTCATTTTGACATTTTCATGAAATTGTATAAGTTTAATGTCGCATTATGATGACTTGAGTCTCGAGATGGTTTTATTTTTTGTTTTGTTTTTTATTATTGCTTGGCCCTAATCCTCTTCTGTATGTACTGCCTTTTTTACTTTTTTAATAAAATTTAAATTTGATGTGATAACTTGCATATTTGAGTTGCCTTAACCTAAAAAAAAGAGATACTAAAGAGAAACTAAAGTTTTAAAAAAGCAGCATCTTGTTGAAACATTTTTATTTATTTATTTATTTATTTTTATGAATTTTACAATTTGGCCAAATTTTATGTTGATTTATCAGTATATGACTATGAATGAATTTATGCAAGTTTTTGACTCTACTAAAGCATAAAAATACCATAATATAGTTGCATATACAAAAGAAATATGCTAACTTAACATACTTTTTAATCTGAAAAACAATGCTACAGTCAGTTTTGTTTTGGTTTGTGAAACCCGCCCACTGTCCATTTACCCAATTGTATTCGGCACCCTGGGTTGTCAGTTGGCGGGAAAAACACAGTTCTTTTAATTTAATTCTTCATCAAGTGTGCTCGTTGTTTGTGTCATCAATCTGGCAACCAGCGTGTGCATCAAGTCTGAGGAGGAGGGGCTGGGTGAAAAAAAGCTTGTTTATAAGTGCTTAGTGTAAAGAAAACAGAGCTAAGCGTCACTCTAAACATGCATCACAAATATTTATTCAATAAAATCTCATTCTTTACAATATGATAATCACACATATTGCAATTTCAGCTTTATTTTTGTTAATCATGCAGCCGTATAATTTACTCACATTAACACAGAAAGCTTTTCATATGACAATATAACGCACAAGCATATGGAGTATTTAAGGATACTGTTAAATTGCTTTTTGTCATATTTGCAGCTTGACTGCATCCTTCTTCATTTGCTTTGTTACATGGAAAAAGCAGTATGTTACACAGAAGAATAAAGTCATAGAGGGCTGAAACAACAAGAGTAAATGATGCCAGAACTTTCATTTTTGCATGAACGATACCTTTAATGAACAACTCTGAGTTCGTTTTGGCAGGTAATCTAAACACAAGGCTTGAGCCTAAATCTCAGTGTCTCTCTCTAATCCAAGGACTGATGTCAGTATGTTTATGTGTAGATGTTGTCACTCATGTTAAATAGATTTGACCTCTGACCTCTTAGAAGTACTTCCAGGTGGTGGCTCTCCAGCGTGGCTCTTCCTGTCAGGGCACCGAGACCCCCTGCGGTCAGCCAACACATCTCAATCTGTAAATATCACATTACGCCCCTTGCCCAAATATCTTCTGTGATCCTTCATACGTCCTAGATTCCTCAAAGAAGTATACACAAACACCAGACATGAGCGCTTTGAGTGATGCATGCTATCAGTTACTCCAGAACAGACCAAGATGTGTAATGAGAAGATCTACCCATGCTGTCGTTAGACTAGCAATTTGAGTGTTGCTTAGTCTGTAATGCAGTACTTTTCTAAAATACATTATACAATTTTATATTTTACAGTAAAAAAAATAAAATAATATATTGCATAATTTATTTAAATCAAGCATCAATTTAAATGAGCACAAAAAATAGCATTACAAAAAAAAATTCATGGTATTAATTTGAGATTAGAGAATTTATATATATATATATATATATATATATATATATATATATATATATATATATATATATATATATATATATATATATATACTGTATCACAATAATGTAGTGATGTTTGACCTAATTGTTCATTTTCAAATGTTCAAAACATCAAGCTTTAATTTTGTTTATCCTTAAAGAAATGCTAAGGTGTTGGTTAAACAACAATACTGCTATGCACTATTTTTATATTATTTAATATAAAATAAAATAAAATATATGTAATATTATTATACTTCTGTAAAAACAATAAAATCCACCATTTATTGTTTTTAAATCATCTTTATTTTCAAATGTTAAGGCATCAAACTTTTATTTTATTAATCAGACAACCACTAAGACACTAAGAGTTTTTATATTTTCTGAATTTTTTTATTTATTTAATTAAATCCGCATCAGTTTAAGTACAACACATATTAGAATGACAAAAAAATAATTTTCACAAACATTTATTTATTTATTTTCAAGTAATATAGTGCTATTTGACCATACATCAGTGTTCTGGTAGAATTCTTGCATTTTTGCGATTCTTGCATTTCATGTCAGAATTGATTGACTCTCTCTGTAGTTTGTTGCAAACCTTATGCTACTAATTTCACAACTCCAAACCATTGACTGTTTCACATTAGATATTTGCACATTGCACTCCTTTAAGATTGCATTGTAGCAGTATGATATCAGAAGCTTCACATGTGGTTCTGGAATGTGCTCTGATTCTCCTCCTCAGCACCCCTGGAATGTTCCTGTGTGAACTGTGAGGTCACTGTGCATGAATGGAATGTTTCTCGCCTCAAATTCTTCACAGGTGCCACTCGGCATCCAGATTGTACTTGTAACGCTCACCGCCGGTTTTGCGCTGTTTCATTTTCCACACAGTTTTGAATTAGCGTGTGTTTGAAGCATTCTTCACTTTGTACACACACAGGCCATTCCTTTCTTTTACATTCTTTCTTCCACTTCTTACAGCACAGTTACTAATTGCAGTCTGGTGTCACTGGAGAACATGGCATTCCAGAAAGCATTATTCTCTAGGTACTAAGTCTATAATGTAACATGAACAGGTTTATTAAAGCTGCGGTAGGGAACTTTTGACGCTCTAGCGGTTAATAAACAGAACTGCTTGCGTCTTGCGGAAGAACATCGTAGCCGGAACTACTTCTCTCTGTTTATGTCTATGAAGAATCACAAAGGTACTGGGTTACTCCGCCGCGGTATCCCCTAAGCAATCTAAAATAGTCTGAATATAAAAACTTATTATAGGTGCACCCTAGTGATTCAGGACAAGCTAAAAACACGGTTTGGGAAATGGATTCATGGTGTACTCGCTTATTATACACATTTTTCTATATTTTGAACACAAACAAAGTTACGGACCGCAGCTCTGATTGGTTATTTCTTAACGGGAGCGATGTATTTCTGCAAATGGCAATAGGATCACTGGGAGGAGCCAGAGGAGCTTGATTTTTTTCACAGATTATCTGTCTTATATTCTACTGTCAGGACATAATGACAGGTTTAACAAATATGTAAAAAATATTTTTTTACAAAAGTTCCCTACAGCAGCTTTAATCTCCAAAGAACTTCATGAAACGTAAATCTCGCTATAAACATGTCCAGGCCACAGTTGCATCAAAACTCTTAGCAAAAAGAAAATACATTTTGCTTAAATTAAGTGTCCTTCCAAAATTGAGTTTTGTTTATAATTGCAATTATTTTATGCATATAATTTTTTCTCCATTTCATCAGCACTTGCATACACCAGGCCTTTCACCTTAAAGGGACTATAAGTAACTTTTTAGGTATTTTATTATCTAAAATCAATATTTTTATTCATAAATATGCCCTCAATGGTGTACAAATACCTATGCCAATGTTTAAACTAATCCTCGTAAATGAAGAATTTATTATCTTTATATACATGGGACGGGTAGGTCGACGGAGGCTTCCATGTAGTTCCGCCATCTTGCAAAACTATAATAGCAGAGAGGGACAAAAAGTACTAAGCCAACGCGTTTCCACAGCGCGTTTTCGGTCAGAGCCAGAAACGCAGGTGCAGAGCAGTGAGAGGCGCTTGAAACTGCACCGGCAAGTTTAAAAGTCTGGATTGCATTCTTATTATGGACCATACATATGCCGCGCCACAGGAGAAGAAAACATAGTCGCCAAAACAGTCAAAAATAGAACGTAAAAGGAAACGTGACCGTAGATTACAGAAAACAAGAGTTAATGTCGGGTCCCACTGATCAGATCCCTAATCAGATCCCACTGATCCACTGCCTCTCTGTCCTCTCCCTCTACCTCTCCCTATTGTTGAATCATCTGATGATGATATCTAACAATGCACATAATTCATAAAATATAACGAATAAAGAAGACATAACTAATTACAATATTTCATGTTTTCCACAGTCAGTAATTCATACTGTAACATTCGTTTGTTAGTTGTCATGTTGCAGTTTGTTTGAAATAACACACCTGTTCACCTGAAGGAAAACTCGAAGAAGTGCTATTAGAAGACATCCTGTCAAAGCTTTTTGGTACATATCGCCTACCGTAGATGCAACGCGCATTTGAAAAAGCGAGGCGCTGGAGAGCAAAATTAGTTTGAATGCAAAATACAATTTGACCACTAGATGGGAGTAATTCCTACTTACAGTCCCTTTAATTTCACAAATGCAATACAATCTATAAATGTGTTTTCTTTTATGCAAAATCTCATTCTTTCTTTTGATTTTGAAGTAATAGAACTTATCCTGTGTTATATGAGTTTTGTGTCAATGGCTTCTTAAAGGGGGGGTGAAATGCTCGTTTTCACTCAATCTCCTGTTAATCTTGAGTACATATAGAGTAGTACTGCATCCTTCATAACTCCAAAAAGTCTTTAGTTTTATTATATTCATAAGAGAAAGATAGTCTGTACCGATTTTTCCCGGAAAAACACGACCGGCTGGAGGCGTGACGTGTGGGCGGAGCTAAAGAATCACGAGCGCGAATAGGCTTTTGCGTTGAGAGGATGTGGAAGCTGTGACATTACCGTGAGGGAAAACCCATCATCCAAAACAAACCATGGCTTACAGTCAGATTCAGCCGTTTATTTATGATCCAGAATCAGATCCAGAGGCTGAAACTGAACAAAAGCAGCAGCAGCAACGACTCGCTCGGAGCGGGGCTCGAACCCTGGTCTCTGACATGGGAGGGGACGCACTAACGAGGCAGAGATATTTGAAGCAGTTTTACTCACCGCCTGCGGTTCCAACACACGATCGTGACCCTTTTTCCTTGGGATTGCATCATCCTTAAGAAATAAACGATACGCAAATCCGTCGTCAAACTGGGCCTTGTGAACAAGCATCTTCGAAATGCAGGGAACAAACAAAAACACTTGCACAACTCCGTTGATGCTCTGTAAAAATAAACTCCATCCACTGGTCCCTTAATACTGTTTTTTTGGTAATCTGTGCAGGGTTGTCTTGCCCTGGCAACCAAAAACACACTTCTTTTGTGACTTTTCGCGATGCTCTCGCTCTGATCAGCGAATGCATGTTGTGCTCTCACTCAGTGCGCTGCTATACGGGAGCGCGCGCTCTTCCGGCAGAAGTGCCTTAGCACCCATATAAGGAAATTCCGCTCCATCTAACGTCACACAGAGCCATACTCGAAAAAAACTTTCCGAAACTTGTGACAAACCGGAAGGAGTATTTTTGGAACAGAAATACTCCTTCAAACATACAACTTAATTTTTGAAACTTTGTCCATGTTTAGCATGGGAATCCAACTCTTTAACAGTGTAAAAAACTCAGTATGCATGAAATAGCATTTCACCCCCCCTTAGAAGAGGGTTTTTTTTTTTTTGCAGTGCTGCAAAGAACCACTGAGAAACCTTTATATTTGAATGTTGTGTTCTCTCATCACTTCTCATTACTCATGTTGAGTTTATCTCTATTACTCCATCTCACCTCTCAGCGGTTTCCACACATGTACTTTACAGCTTGTTTTTGATGGCTTCCATTCCATCACTGTACATAGATTCCAAACTCAGAAATTTACGTTCCGACTCTGAACTTTACATTCTTAATTTAAGGAGAGTCATTCATCATCCTGTCTTGATGTCATACCACACACTTACCAGACTAAAAATGTGTTTAAAATGTATTGCTATTGATGTCAATCACCAAAAGCTTTTCACGCACTTAAACTAGACGTGTGAAATATCCATGAGGTCTTGATTATTAATTACTGACAGCATAGTCATGTGCGGTACACGTCCTTATTCAAAACCTTTATAATGACAGTAACTTTAGAAATCGCAGCTGCACTCCTGATACAGAGGCTGTTCCAAACAGTAAAATGTTTGAAGTGAGTGTGATTTTAAAAAGTAGGATGAATGCCGGTTCAGGAGCAATATTCCAATACGCCAGGTTTAAATGTTTAGGTCTAGTGTTAAGGCTGGAGTTGGGAAACTGAACGTCTTATCAATCTGATATGAGTTTAGAGTTAGTTAATAGGATAAAAAATGTTGATCCAAGAACACATCCAAAATCTAAAGCAATACTGCACTACTGTGCAAAAGTACTTAGAAGGGAAACATTAAACCAATTGAAAATGACACTAAAGACATTTGTAAAGATACAAAAGTTTATAATAATGATAAATGTTTCTTGAGCAGCAAATTATCATATTAGAGTGATTTCTGAAGGATCACGTGATGGTAAAGACTGGAGTAATGATGCTTAGAATCAGATGAATCGTTACTTTTTAAAATATATTCAATTGAAAAAAACAGTTGTTTTAAATAGTAATCATACTTCACAATATTACTGTTTACTGTATTTTTATTCAAATAAATGCAGCCTTGATGAGCATAAAAAAAGACTTTGGTATGCATTAACTTAGCAATATTTTAAGCAACATTGTTATATTAGTCAATTCTTTCATGATTCGACAAACATAACTTTCACAATTACTCATTTTTCATAGCCCCAACCACTAATTATTATTAAATATGTGCTGTATTCAGGAGAGGTGTGCGGTTCATTTTTTTATTTTTTTTAAGTGATTTTAATCAAAAAAAGAACCACTCCTACTTTCTCTAGAACATGTAAAAGTTAACTTTAATTTGTACTTCTTTCTCACACATCATTGTGTTCACAGAAAACTCACTTAAAAAGAGTTGGTACAGTGAGAAGTTTTCCTAGCTGGGACTCTGGTGCTGTACAGGCCCAGTGTGTCCCGTCCTTGTGGTGCTGATGGATGTTTTTATTAGAGGTCAGTGGTGGTCAGTCAAACAGAGTGACATCAGCACACACCCTCTGAGTCCGGAGGTCCCAGACGCCTGCCGTGTCGCTCTCTCATCCTCTCATCAGTCTGTGGATTAGCCGGCTAAAAAAGAGCCTGTCAGCATGAGTGTGTGAGCAGTTAAGTGTGTTTGGGGTTCTCCCTGATATGTGTTAGCGTGCTCTCTGTGTGTCAAGGGAGGCTACTTAGCGTGTGATGAAGCTTGAGGCCCTTGCTCAGAGCCATACCAGCAAAAAGAGCAGTTTATTGGCATTTACAGCACATGACTCCTCTGGGGTTTCAAGTGTGACATAAAATGTTGTGCGCTGGAGCCCAATACTCTCACAACATCTGATACACACTAAATCCTTGGCTCATTTTTAAATACCCAAATGAAAATGCATGGATGCTAACAGTGGTGTCAACGCTAAAGTGTCATTTCGGTCAGTCCGAATTTGGCTCTTGTACCACCACTTCTCCCCCGCCCCTCCGGAGGTCTGTGCACACCTCTGGATAAATAGAGTACCATTCAAAATTTTGATAAGACTCTCTTGCTTATAAGGTTGCATATATATTTAGCTTCTTAGATGTTAATTGATGAACTGGAGTTGTGTGGATTACTTGTGGATTATCGTGATGTTTTTAATCAGATGTTTGGACTCTCATTCTGAAGGCACTGCATAAGGATACATTTGTGGAAAATGGATGCAATGATAAAATTCTTCAAATCTGTTCTGATGCAGAAAGCAACTCATCTAAATCTTTGATGACCTGAGGGTTGAGTACATGTTTAGCAAATTTTCCATTTTGACTGAATTTTCATTTTCCTTTAAACTGAAAAATTACTAATAAAGAAACTAATCAAAATATTACTCCACCTCAGAAATGAGGAAAATGATTTCATGGTTTCTCTAGCATGCGTTTGTTCCTTGGAAATGAGCACTGGGTGTCCGGTTGGTTGTGCGTAGGTGGGTTAAGAATAAAACACAATGCATTTAGTCTAGTATCGTATTAGAAAGAGATAAACCAGCATATGATTCGGTTGGAAAATGCAGATAAGGCTGTTTTTGACCATGAAGATATTCACCCTTATTATCCTGCCAGGCACAAGATTACAATGTTATGTTCAGATTTCCTGCATGATTCCACAGGATAAACAATCACTATACTTGGTGCTAAAGAATGTATGAAGGTTTCGTAGTAAACACTTCTGAATAAGATTATAATCTGGGTCGTTTACAGTAAGCACTCCTGGTAAAACGCATGATTTATCAGGTATGCGATTATTGCAGCCGGCAGCGAAAGTTTTCTATGGTATCTACAAACAAAGAGTGTCAACACAGTGGTTGGCAACGCATGCCCACAGATGCTGCTCTGTGAAATGGCAGGTGAATTCAATAAAGCCACACCTTTGTGAAAAGAAAGAAACTGAATATGTGAGACTGATATATTCATTATACAGTACATGCATGCCTGAAAATATTTGCTTTTTGGAGGCAGCAGAATACTGTAGTGCTTATACAAGCTGAATTAATGTCTGTGAGGAAAATTGAAAATGCAAAAGCCATCAGTGGCAGAACAAGTGAGTCAGTGTTTTGGAAATGTTTAATGTGAGCCACTATGGTTTCATTTTATATATCATGACTGTCTATCTCAATAGATTTATAAAATAGTTTTTTTTTTTTTTTTTTTTTTTTTTTATCTTGTGCCACACAGAGTTCACAGTGTTTCAGAGTTCAAATTTGAGAAAAAAAAAATAGAATGTAATAAAATATAGAAGAAATTCATCTAAAAACAAGTCTTTTTACCATGGGTTTTAATATCAAGCAAATCAGCATATTAGAATGAATTTTGGAGGATCGTGTTGCTCTGAAGACTGAAGAACTGATGCTGAAAATTCAGCTTTGACATCACAGAATAATTACATTTTAAAATATTTTCAATTAACTACAACTTCTTAAAATTGAAATGAAATTTCACAATATTAACATTTTTATTTTTGATTGAATAAATGCATCCTTGATAAAATAATCTTACTGACACCAAACTCAGGAAAAATTAAAAACAACAATTTGCTGTCAACTCTCCTTTCTAAATTTAATTCAATTAAATTTATCTCATTATTTGAAAGCGAGCCAAAAAAGTTGCACCAAACCTTTGCACATGCAATCATTTCTAACGGAAACATGCTGCTACTGCTTAATGAAAGAGAAAGAAAGAGACGAGAGAGGTAGGAAGTGAAGAACACGGGGCAGGTGAAGTGGAACGGCAGGTATGGAGCTGAACGCCTTTGAAGCAGCTGTAACTCAATCCTGAGGTTTTGACTGGAGCATAACGGCTGTCTATAGTCCATTCAGCACATGGAGTGGGTCCAGGCCCACCAGCGGATCCTCTTTAAACTTATCACCTTTGGCCTCCCACTGAAAGGATCCTCTCTTTGTTGTCTAGTCTTTCTTTTCCTCTCAGAGTAACATACATTTTTCTGGTTCATTGCTTTTTAGGGAAGCCGGGGTGAAAACGGCGCTTGGGCTTAAATAGGGTCGAGGGACGATAGAAGACTTGGCTAAGTTAGGTTATTTTTCTTTTTTTCTTTAGGCTCACCACCCTGCTGGCCTTTGGCCTCATCATAAACTCAATCAAAACTGGTGAAGGATTTTTAACCGGCTTCTGTTGAACTAATCCCGGCTGATGACAGTAATTATGTTGAAATATATTACTGAAGGTTGTGAATGTGGCTTTGATAGCTGTAACGGTGATTATTAGTATAGCAGTGTGCTGACAGACTGACTAAAGCCCTCTCAGAGAAATTGTGTCATTGAATTCAACCCCTTTAAAGCAAAGCTGCTAAAATATTGAAACTAACAACAAACTAAGAAAATTCTAGATACTGTACTTTTTTTCATTCGAGTGGAGGATAACTAGTCAATGAATTTAAAGGTGCAACTTTTTTTTGGTCTCTTATTTTTCTTACTAAACATTCAATACAAGATAATTAAAAGGTTTTAATATTTGTAGCATTTCATTTTTGAATTTTTTTTTTTGTATTTCTGTCCCTTAGTTTCATCCTAAATATCCAATGCAAATAAATTACAAGGCTTTAATATTTTCAGCATTTTTTTCCACTTTCCGTGTCAACATAAATTTGCCAAAGTTTAATTAATTTAATTAATTTTTTCATAACCTTTTTTTTTTTTTACCCTGTGTAGAGTAGATGATTCGTACATAAGCAGGTGGTTGTAAAAGTTGTAAAATGAGAGGGCTTTATGGCATAACTCATGAAATGAAGTCAGTTGTAGGGCAAGTTATAGTTATTTCAATTAAAGATTATACAGATTTGTTCTTCAGAATGGCATGCACTAATACATTGTGCATAATAAGACAACCAATGATTTTTCATGTTGAAATGTCGAATATAATGTATCTCTGTGGTGATACTTTTATGGAGATTGTAATATAATTTTTTGTGTTTTTTTGATCAAATGTGTGTATGTGTGTTTTAATGGATCTTCATGTGTGAGAGCGCTGGACATGTTTTAGTATGCAGAAGCTTGTGTGAACAGGTGAGCTGACCCTGAACTAACACCAGCAGCCACCGCTTCCCTATAGTCACCTAATGAGAGCGCCCTTCGCTCATCCCAGCATCCATCGCTCATGTGCACCCGTCCCTGCTCCTCAAAAGAGCCTCTGAAAGCTGTTTGTTTTGATTCTTGTAGAATCTCTGCTCCTGACAAAAGGACAGAAGAATTCTGACATGAAACACTGAGGCTAAAATAACAAACAAAGTGCCAAGATAAACAGAGAGAATGAGGGCAGCAAGTTTCATGCATTTATCTTTTCATCCCTCATTCATTGCAATCCATCGTTATCTCAACAATGTGCAAGATAATGAGGAAAAAATAAATAGTTTACGTGAAAATTCTAATTCCGTCACCTCGCCTTCATGTTGTTCCAAAACAAAATGACTTTTTTTTCTGTGAATGCAAAAACTAAATTTTAAGATTAAACTTTTTTTCTGATAAAAACTGGTGAGGGTGAGTAAATACTTAATTTTTTGGTGAACTATCCCTTTGTGTGCATAAACAGTCTGCTCAAGAATGCAATAGTTATCTCCGATATACCTTGCCGTATCCAATGCGGAAAGGGAAATTCTGCACTGTCCTGTAGCGTGCAGATGGCTGAATTTCAGCCAGGTTTAGTGTGTTTGAGGTGGATGATAAGCATGTGATACGGGCCACACTTCAGTCTGCTTCGGATGCAGGGGTCTGGAAATGAGAGCGACACTTTTCAGACAGGATGTAGTTGTCACTTGAGCAAACAGCAGTGGACGGCATGATAAAACATGTTCATGCTGCCATGTCCCCTGTTTCCAGACTGGACCTTTTGCCTCTGTTAGTTTAGCACTGCATTCCAGTTTAATCTGTAAAGTGCTTCTGGAAGGAAAATATATGCAACAGAGGTGATGTGTCGATATAACAACCTGAATGTGGTTTTGTTTTATTTAATTGCATTGCTGTTGGCATTTACCCATGCAAGGAAAGCAAATTCATTTTGTGTGTTTTGCGATTAGTTTAGTCAGTAAGGTGCTAAAACGTGGTTTTGGTCCAATTTATTATTTTATTTCATTACTTAATTTTTATTATTTTTTTGGTTGCACTTTATTTTACAGTACGTGTACTAACATGTACTTATGTTATTATACAGTGTATATATCTAAGAAAGTTCTGGTAACATAAGGTAACTACATGGGGTAGGGTTAGGTTTAGGGGTAGGTTCAAAGTTAGTACCCAGCTATTACATAGTTATTGTAGTTACTATAATAAGTACATAGTGTGTACATGAGGAACGTGACTGTAAAATAAAGTGCTACCATTTTTTTTTATATTTAAGTATTTTAGTATATTATCTTATAGTATTATAGTAGGCTGTATTTATGGCTAATCTAAACCACAATGTCTATGCAAGATTGTATTGCACCAGACAAGAGTCACTACAGTTCTGCTCCTCTACAGAAGTTGGAAGTATCTAGTCCTCTACATATGCATAGTATGAATGCTTATGAGAGGAGAACAGAGAGTGTAATTTTATTTTAAAGATTCATATCATAATTTGAATTGCAGACTATTCATTCGTTATACTGTTATTGTTTAAAAATACGTACTTGCGCAGTTTTGTTTATATGTGTGATTTTTTTAAATGTTTTTTATATTTTTTATGTTTTTATGTGCTAACGTGTTGTTGTTGGTTTTTAGGTAGAGACGACAGTTTATCAGTGTCTGTGGCTTTAAATGACCTCATAGATTCCTGGAACTTGACCAAATGCGAATACGTCAAGGTTATTAATTTGTGGCCTGGAATTCCAGTATTGTAAGATGCCATGTATACAGTCACCCCTCCTATAAACTACTGTACTTCATTGTACAAATTCCTTTGACGAACATGATGATGGTGATCGAATTGAAAAAGGTCCCCAAACAATTGTGGCAAAGACGCAAACAACTGTGGATGGAAGACGACAGGATGTTAGCGCAGACACAGCCAACATGCTTCCTCAAGCAACACATGCAGACACTCGGACACTGACTGACAAAAATGAGATGAAGAACTGGGCAGTCAGAAAATTATTATTTTATTATTTAAATTGTATTTTTTTTAAACCACCTGTCTAATAAAAGGTTAAAATAAAAATATGTATTTTTCTGTTTATTTGTTTATTTTGTTTTATTCTATTCTATTTTATTTTTAAACTCTTGGTATTTTACTCTTAAATTAGATCATTCAATTTAAATATTTATCAAATTAAAAATATAACTAAACAATCATTTTAAACAATATTTTTATTTCATTTATTTTGGTCCTGTTGGCATTTTACTCTTAAATAAAATTTTATTATTTAACTGAAACTGAAAAATAAATTTGATTTAATGAATTAAATAATTTAGAATTTGAACCTATCTAGCTGATAAAAAATTATAATAAAACTGTATTTTTATTGTACTTTGTTTTATATTATTTTATTTATTTATTTATTAATATTAGCATTTTACCATTTAATTAAATTATTTAATTTTAATATGAATTAAGTTTAATATTTAACTAAATGTTAATATAAAACCAACTGAATGATAAAAGATTTAAAAAAATTAAACACTCTTTGTGCACTTACATTCATTCTTGTAGATGAATAGATAGATTATTTATTTAATTTAAAATTTCTATTGGCATTTTACCCTTACATTAGATTAAATTTTAATTGTATTATTATTTGTCTTAAACCACCTGATAAACATCTGAATGGCTGGAGGTGTGTAATACATACCACAAAGAAATGTATGGCACAGCCATAAATATTTGATCATGCAGCCTTGTTGAGGTATTTTGCATTGTTAGCCACGTGACAAAACTTTTGGATTTCTTGCAAGTTGCAACATTGTGCTCAGATTTTCTACAACTATATTTTGTTTAAACCTTGTTTGTCTTATTCAGAACTTGAATGCACAGTGTGGTCAAGGTCTGTGGAGCGAATCATTGCTGTGTGGTGACCTCCGTGGCTCCAGCCACCCAGATTTCCATGGCAGAGCAAGGGCACAGGCCACGGAGGTGTGCTTTGTATCCGGACGCAGGGAATTCCCACTGCTGACTGTTTGTATGGAGAGACAACAGCAACCACAAAAACACTCTGGGCGTCCCCTTCTTAGACCTGAGAGACAGAGACTGTATGGAGAGATGGAATGTGTACGCTTGAAAACAACCACATCAAATCTGTGCATGTAATGTAAAGATAATGTTTCTTTTCAACATTATTAAGAGCAGATGTGCCTTTCTTGCAGTACTTACAATAGTAAGTATTTGAATAGCAAATGAATCACTGTTTGTATTTGCTGCGAGCTTTACTGCAACAATTACCATTGACATTCATTATATTATATGGCACTGTGGACCTTGAATAATAACTACTTAACAAAATGTTGATTACGAAGTAAAGATCCTACCAAAAATGTTTTGTTTTTTTTGGTAGGATCTTTACTTCATAAGTTGTCTCTTAAGCATCAAATCAGCATAAAAGAATGATTTCTGAAGCATCGTGTAATGCTGATGCTGAAAATTTCAGCTTTGCATCACATGAATAAATTACATTTTAAATTATATTTCGTTAGAAAACAGTCATTTTAAATTGTACAAATATTTTACAGTTTTCCTGTTTTTGGTCAAATAAATAAGAGACTTTTTAAAAACCATACCAACCCCAAAATTTTCAACAGTAGTGTGATTTAGAGACAGCTAAATACCTTCTAAATACCTTTTCCAAAGCAGTTGGGTAGCTGATCATCTGAACTCATTGTGCTAAAATGCCTTCGATGCACTAACAGTTGGGAACGTGAGTTATTTCTCCCTGAAAATGAATGTGACATAACTGACAGACAGGTATTTTGTATGCTTTCCATCCTCTTGGCCCCTGCTGTGACCCGTTTTCTGCCGCGAGGTGCACGTCTGACGGACAGACGGATTCAGGGCAGTGACGTATCAGTATCAGTATGAAAACATCCCGGTGTGAGTCCAGACAGCCTGCTTTCCTTCACTGCACACACTATCAGACACACTTCACAGACACATTTGTTGTTAACTTTTGCTACACTCTAACTAAAGTTAAAACAACCTCTTTATTCTAAAGAAAAATAGTCAAATAGAATTTAAAAGTCAAATTTGCATTGTCTTAATTTCTGTATTTCACAGGTTATTCTAATGATTTAGGCAAATACAAACAAACAAATTAACTTATGATTCATTTTGCCTCTTCTTTTTGCTATTTTTACGACCCATATCTTTTAAAGTCTTGCAAAAAGTCTCAGTTTGATTTTTGTGTCAAGTTGTCAGACAAAACAGCATTTCTTACGGTCCTCTTCAAGTCATGTGGCAGTCACACTGACATTTTAAAACTATATTTAAGTACATCTTTTTTTTCTAGGGTTGATGTTATATCACTCTCCCCGTCAGCGTTCGGGAAAAAGTCATTGTTGCATTTTAAATATTATGGAACAAGCTGCTGTGTTTGTCTTACGATCACATATTACTTTATTTCAGAGCCTGAGGTCGTTCAAGGAGCTGATGGTTGCCACAGTAATGAGTGATGTCATGTGTTCTTAACGTTTCATTACATCTCTACTCAAGTCAAGTGTTTAGGCTCCCAAACTAATTACCATGGTAAATGGTAACAAAAAATTGATTCATGTTAGCCTATGTTGTGTCTAACAGTGAAAAAGCCAAGAAATTATAAAATATGTTTTTTTTCCAATGGATGCATGTCATTAAAAAAAAATCAAATAAATGTCCTAATTATGATTTCCAAAGTCCTCAGTGCACTGGAACTACTTAGGAAATTTTGAAAGCATAATACAACAAAGCTGAAATAAGATGTTAATAAATAAACGTTAAACATTTACAAAATGTTCTGTTTAATAATTAATCCACTATTGATGTGAGGGATCTAGTGTGAACGTACTTGATTTTTATAGAGAATTCTAGTGATCTCTATGGATGGAGGTCTATTTTAAATTATAATTTAACCACCTGACTGATTCTAATAACATGATTAGTAAATAAATAAATAAAGTCTTTGCACCACTGAATCATTGCAGGTGTGTTGGACATAATACAAAGAAAATTCATCACCCTGCTGTAGCTTGCTATAGAAATGTAATCATTATTGGCACAGCAATATTTATTTTGCTCATGCAGCCATCTTGAGGGTTTTCATATTGTGTCTGTGTCTGAAGAAGGCACGTTTCTTTTTCAGTATTGTATTTCTTGCAAGCTGCGACAGTGTGCTGAAATATTCTAAACTATATTTTCATTTGGGCTTGCTTGTTTTAATTTAACTTGCATAAGGTTTTTTTATTCTATTTTCTTTTTTTTTTTACAGAGAAACCTGGTGATTTCATTGGATGGAGTTCTATCTGAGTGACATTCAGTTGGTTAACACATTAACTACTTATAGTATTTCTCAATAGCACTTGCTGGGTTTCATATAGAAGCAGCTTCAAATGTTTCGTATTTTCACAAGGGTGCTCAGAATAGCTTGAAAACCCTCTAAATTGCCCCAATAAAAGCCGCTGTTTAGTGTTTTTACATAAATCGGGTTGAGTGCATGAGAAGCCAAAGGGGTAGAGGTCAAGTCATTAGGCCTTAATGTCACAAAAAGAGCAGATGACTATAACAGCATTTTTCAGTGAACCTCTTCTGAAAGACAGTGGAAAGATGAAATGATTGATGACCCGTATGTTTCTGACTAAATCATTTCTGGTAACATTATGCATTTATTTGTGTTTTTATTCTGTCATTTCTGCCAGAACATTCTGTGGTGTGATGCTGATGTTTTGGTGTCATAAGATAATAGCGGTAAGATAATACATCTCTGTTCTTTCTGGCTGTCCTCTTATGTAGGAAAGTTGAGCACAACGGAAGTGAAGCCAGAGCAACAGCTGTCTATATTGTGTCTGAAATGACATGTTGATGGGTTACTGTGATCTGAGATTGGCTCAGTGGTATGAACTTAAACCCAAAGGCTCAAAAGTTTGGAGTCATGTTTTTGAAAGTCTCTTTTAAGCTCACCAAGGCTGCTTTTTTAAACTAAAAGTACAGTAAAAATAGTAATATATGTAGTTCATTCCTGTGATGCAAAGCAGAATTTTCAGCATCTTTACTCCAGTCTTTAGTGTCTTGACCGTTTCTTGTCTTTTGGTATTAATTATGATATTTCAGGTGGGGAAATCTATGGATCTTTTTTCAGCAGTGATTTGTCTGTCTGGATTCTTTCAAATTATAAATGAGAATACTTCTATTAAACCTACAGCTGACTTTTATACATCAAGCTTATAAACATATAAACACATGTTATACCTTGATGTCAGATCAAAGGTCTTGTTCTTTAATATTCAAAAGTTTATACGATTTTAAAAGGCTTTTGAAAGAAGTATAAAAACAGTAAAAACTGTAAAATTTAAAATTGTAATTTATTCTTCTGATGCAAAGCTGATTTTAATCAGCATCATTACTCCAGTCTTCAGTGTCACATGATCCGTGAGATATCATTGTAATATGCCGATTTGCTGCTCAAGAAACATTTCTTATTATCAATCCTGAACAGTTAATATGTTTGTGGAAAAAGGTGACTTTTTTAGTTTTTTTGTTTTTTTGTTGATGAATACAAAGTTTAAAGGAACAGCATTTATTTCAAATGAAAATACAGCTTGACGTTTCTCTCCAAAACAGCCGAGCTCCTGGAGGTGTTCTGTGGGCGGATCTGAAGAGTCATGAGCATGCAAAGCTTTTGCAAGCTGTGACACTGATATACATAAAACAGGAACAAAAACTTTGACTTAAATTAACTGGCTAACGAATGAGGCATGTTCTGGGAGAAATGCCCATACAAGGAATTCCGCCCTTTATGATGTCATACTCAAAAAAACAATTCACAAATCTTATACGAACCTTGAAGGAGGGTATTTGTCACAGAAATACTGTATCATACCTCTAATTCGTTTTTTTGAGACCCAACTGTGTAAATAAGTCAGAATGCATGAAATAGCATTAGACCTCCCATTTAAAGAATGCAAAACAACAACAACAAAGGTACTGGTAGTGGAAAGTTTTTTTTTTTTTTTTTTCATATTACAGCAGATCTGAACTCATTTGCACAGCTCTTACATTGTTGGAGTCATAAAATTACTTTTCCTGACCGCATTTCAACAGGAATTTTCCAGAACTGTATCCTTCTAATGGAAGATAAGGTTTGGTGTTGGCATTCCTTTTCATGACCAGACATTAACTCCCTAAACAGAGATGGTTCAGCCAAAGGAGACATTTCCAATCACCTGGGAAAAAAGGTAAAAGGTGTTATCTGTTATGTGGCAGGCAGCAGGGGACCCTAGAGTACCCAGAGGCCTTTGTGTTTCATGCCAGGATGCTTTGATGATACTTTGATGATGCAGCATGCTGGAATGCACTCGGAGCACTTTTCTATTTCCAGTATGTTAGCATGTGGGTTTTGCCTACAGCTCCTATATATGCTTTTTTATCTTTTGGGTGGTTAAATGTCAAGTGCAAGGGAATATAGTATTGTCTGAAAGACTAGATGAGTTCATGAGCGCAGTCCATTCGCACGCACCCTTGTTTTTTTTTGTTTTTTTTGTATTGCAGAATATTACTCAAAACACTTGTGTGACATATTCTGTTACAAGATGTTTTTAGTAATGAACTTGTGATATATATTTAAAGTCTTTACCGTCTTTTCTTATCAGTTTTATGCCAGTTTTTGTGAACTGAAAGCTGTAGGTTTATGCTTGTTTTTCCACCATATGCAGGTGAAACATGATACGTACAACATTTTATTCTGGTAAAATAGGCAGTGTAACTTTCATTTTCTGCTTTTGGGTAAAAATGCATGATGTTATCCTTATCTGGCACTGTCAACAGGCTCTGTAAGATGGGATCTGATCTGAAAATCAGTGCTGTTATGCATGTTATATCAAGTCTACTTGGCGCTATATGATTTTTATTTCTGTTTGGGATATAATGCCAATACTAGATAAGTGACTTAATCATGTTGAATTAGTATGCAAGAAGCTTTTAATGGAAATTTGTAAGTCAAAATGGCAACTTTACTATTTAGTCATTTGCTTAAAACAGTTTGTACAATATCATGATTATTCTCGGGTATCTCTGATGTGACAATGTGCAGAAATAGCTAGTCTCTTCATCTCTCAGTATCTTTTAGAGAACCGCACATATACAGTATTGTGTCAAAAAGTTTACAAACTGCTCAGGCAGATAATTTTGTCAGTGCTTTTCTAAAATCTTGATAGAGAAAAATCCATTATGTACTGTAAATAGTCAAAAATCTAGCTTCTGAGACTACATCTTATTTATAGAAGTCCTCATGGCTTGAAATGTTCAAGATGTCTATTGTGCTAAATGTTGATATTAGAGAAGCACAGTAAGCAAAATGCATAGATCGGAGCTAAGTAGACATTTGCAAATTGCTGTGTGTCAAAAAAGAATTCTGAGAATGTTTTGGGGATCTTCCGTAATAGTTTCAGAGGTTGTTTTGTTGCTGATGGAGATGACCGGAGGCATAGAGGGTGTGTGTGTGTGTGTGTCGGAGTTGTGTTACGACAGAGAAAGTTGGATTAGAGTGAAACGACTGTGCACTGAATGAAGTCTGGACTGGCTGACGTAAATGGCCCTGTGACATAAAAGCCCTGTTTCAAAAATCAAAGCCAAATTCTGGGGTCATTCAAAATAAATAAATATTAATGCTGTTATTTTGTACTTTGTATTTATCAGTGAATCCTAAAACAAAATATAAAATATTTAGCTGCACAAATTTTTCAACATTGATATATATTTTTAAGAACAATAATAATAAAAAAAATACTTAGAATCAGTTATGGTGCTGAAAATCCAGCTTTGCATTGAAGAAATAAAATTAATTTTTTCAATATATTCAAATAGAAAACAATTAAATTGTAATAATATTTTACAGTATCGCTGTTTTGATTAAACAAATCCATGCAGCCTTGGTGAGCATAAAATCCTAACAGTTTTGCTTGCTATAGTTTGACATAAACATTTTTAAACTAATAATCTGGCTTTTAATAGCATAAAAGTACATGTCAAACATAAATAAAATAATTATATTTTCATTGCTGAATGAAACTGTCATCTCTCACCTTCTCTACCATCTCGAAAGAATTTGCTCACTGAGTTTGTTTGCACTGCATTCTGGAAAAGCCAAATTCATAAAGAATACATGAAGAGCTGCTGGAAAATTTGACCCAAGCAGTGCATCAAGGCACGGTTTTCTTTATTCCAAGTTAGCGTTGCTATGCTGCCTACAAAGGTTTTGCAACAGAGCCAATGTGTCATCACTCTCCACCACGTGGATGGACAACCGCAGACTGAATAAGTGGAATTTGCACTCCTATGACACATTTATTTATCAGGGAGGATCTCTGGCCCATCTGAAGAATAATTATACTTTTTATGACTGTAAAAGATTGCTTAAATCATTTAAAACAGTGATCAGCACCCATTCAATGAGCCCTGATCCCATCAATCAGCCCTCACAACGACCGCCTCATTCGCAGATGATGAGTGAAGGGTTTAAGCTGAAACAGTCATCAGCCTGAACTCAAAATCACAGTCCCAGGATGCCCTTGGAATGAAGTCCACATTTGCGTAAATGTTTTGTGTTATTATATGGCATAGCGTATGCGTGTAAGGTGAATCCATTGTTTGCGTGTGTGTGAAGGTAACTGAGGGCGGTGACCCCGGCAGCACGCGGAGACGTCAGAAGCCCGAGGCGTGTCCGCCCCTCCCTGAGACTCTTCCATTGTTTGCTCAATGCCTGTCAGTTCAAGGAGATTCCTTGTGCCATAATGGGCTATTATGTGTGCTCATGCTCTATTCAAGCCCTAATGACTTATGCCAGTTTTTCCCGGCCCCTGGAGACCCTCATGCGAAAAGTGCGCAGCTCAGGAGGAGAGGCAGCCTTTGTGCTCGACTTTTACAGGTCGATCCAAGAATATTTCTCTCTCTCTCTTTCTTCTCTCTTCTACACATATGGACAAAGACAGGCTAAAATTCACCAATCAAAAGGATCTATTGGAAATTCCCTGCAGGGTGTATTTTCTTATGTGTCTTTTCTAAAGCTCCTGTAATGCAGGAATGCAGTGTGGGTGGAGTCTTATTGATTCTTTAATAAAAAGTAAGGATCTAATAAATAGATGGGTTTGTACGTGTAAATTAAAAGCAAGTTTAATTAATTGCATATTAGTGGATTTAACAATCCATAGAGGTAGTATATTATTTATATATACATTTTAGAATATTTTTTAAATTATATAATAGTTTTTAATATAAATAAATATATAATAAATTATTTTTCTTTTATTTATTTATTTAATCAATTTTATTTTTCTTTAATCGATTTTTTTTTTTATGCAGTTATTTGACAGGCTATTAGTCAAAGCTGAAGTTCAGACCAAAACATCCAAGACCCAAATCTGCCAAGACCTCACAGATAGATCCAGACAAAGACCTTTCTGTCCAAAGACAAAGCTGTCAGTCAATTATGATTAACCTTATTTTTAATGCTTCCAGTTTTTTTATGCTTTTTTTTAAGTGCTGTTTCAAAGTTTGAAGAACTTTTTACTTTTTTTTTTTTTTTTTTCATTTTTCCAATTTGTAAAAAAAAATATTTCAGCTTTTCTGTTTAAATTAAATTGAAAATTGTTTCAAAGTAAATTTTTATTTTAACAGTTTAGGTCTAATCTTTTGGTTTACATACTTAGGGGTCGTTTTCTGTTTTTGAGTTTTGGCATGGTTTAATGTCCCTTTAAGATTATGCTAATTGATTTGGTTCATAACTGTCTACTGGATGATGTCTAGTTTGCTACATCCAGTTTGCTTCACCTTTCATCTCTCACATCACATCACAATAATCTGACCTGTGTTCATTGAAAGCCTGCTTTCTGCACCTGGTTAAACTCTATTGTTGGTTGTAAGGCTTTCAGTGGAGTACGTCTTTCCAGGTCTTAAAGACCACATTAAAACTAATGCGCACAGATTTTCAGCTGTTTTATCCCTTTAATGTTACCTGTTTTTTGTTCCACTCATGCATGATTGTTTATGTGTTTGAAAATGCTTGTTTATGCTTTGTGAAGCGTCCTTAGGCTCTTAAAAAAAAAAAAGAAGAAGAAAAAAAAACGTTAGTGAAATTGTTTACTGTTTGTCTTTTATCTGTAACATTTGCATAATTTTAAAATCAGCACAGAGACTGGTTACAGAAATATGGTGACATGGTGAGACATGGTACTTTTATAGTATATGTATCTATCTATCTATCTATCTATCTATCTATCTATCTATCTATCTATATAGATAGATAGATAGATAGATAGATAGATAGATAGATAGATAGATAGATAGATAGATAGATTCAAACACACACACACTCACACATTGCAGTTGGGGCACATGATTCTGTTCTATTAAATGTAAATACAGTTGGAGCAAACATAATTACGCATTTCAGTGGGACATAAAATAATACGCAGAAAAATTCAGAAGCAGCTGAAGTTGTTTAAATAATGCAAAATATTTATTATTGCCTAAAAAAGTTAACCACATTAATGGCAATTAAATGCTATCATTTCATAGAAATAACATTGAGAAGAGTCTTATTAGCCAATATGGCTAAAGATAAATATTTAACATAAATGTGAAAAATAGCAATTCCACTGAAGCACTGACGCAGTTACAGAGCTTCATTGTTTTACAGTGAATAAAGTGAATGAGTCCAGTAACAAGATCCAAGAAAGAGTCTTTGGCTTGTTGTGGCTTGATGTTCAGTGTCCTCTGATGTGTTTCTGGAGTCCCTGATTCCACAGTTTCATTTAGTTACAGCATATTCCTCATGTGCAACAAATATCTTCAATGCTAGTCATTATTTGCAATCAGTTTAATTTAAACATCCCACTTGGCTTCTTCGTCTAGTTATCCCATGCACCAGAAGGTCTAGTTCAGAAACATTTAGTGTTGATAGAGGTTAGTCTTTAGGTTTGGTTTGTTTCAGTCAACATCTTCCTCGGTTTTTCATCCCCCTGAGCTCCACAATGCCACATTGATACTGACTCACTTCTAAGGTGGAGCCCACATGACAAACACCACAGTCCAAGACGCTTGCATCAGTAGGTATTCCAACACACCTGATGACACCCCATGGCATGAAAGCACAAGACGTGTGCGATAAATGAGCAGAGAGGAGCTTCTTATCCAGGTAAGTCCTGTGGTGGATCAGCAAAGATGAGCCTGGTCTCTATGAAGCAGCGTTTTCAGACGTCCACGCTCGTGTCCTGTGGTGCCGCCTCACTCCCCATTTCTCCAGGAGAAGATTGATCCTCTTGATGGCCCTCACCCTGGAGAGGATGTCACCACTCTGTTTTGTGTTTTTCACCCTATAGAAAAACAAAGCAATGAGGTCGATATCAAGACCAGATTTACCTGTCAAGTACTAATACAACTTAAATCAGACGCTCAGAGATATTGAGAATTAAAAGTTCAATATAGATGCATCAGCCAGAAATGTACAATTTTACGGTACGTCTATAGTATTTACTATATCTATATATGTACATCTATATATGTATATTTGTATAAATATATATCTTGTATATTTATTGCATTCATGGTTTTAAATAAATAAATAAAAAATAGTTTAAGACTCAGATTTTCATTGTATCCATAAGATAAACATTGAAAGCAAAATCCACTTTAATCAAAATGTAGTCTTCAAAAAAAAAAAATATTTTCTTTCAAAGCTAGTTTACATTAATGACACAAGAGATATCAATCTTACAGAGGCTTGCAATTAAAGCAGCCAAATTATTTCTTAAATGTATGTTATAATGCAAATGTGCTGCTTTACATTTTTAATCTGTGTGGTTTGTCTTACCGTCTAATCGTTGTCTGTTTGTCTGCCAGCTTGTGTTTGCATTGCTTCTCGGCACAATCTTGGCCCTGGGCGGCATGCATTGCCTTGTCTGACGCTGCTTTATGCCTAAAAAAGAAAGTTCACACGAGACATGAGGAGTCAATTCCTGAACACGTTTGATAAAAGTCCACAAATAGAACTGAAACCTGTTTTTGCAAGTTTGTCAAGTCATGCAATGAAAGCAATTATGCCTTTAGATTATTATAAGGTTCCCACACACAGCTCGTGCTCGGGAAAACAAGACTGTGTCCCAAATATTTTTTAACCAGTAAGTCCTGTGACCCTGAAATTGGTTTTAAGATTAAAACTATCAGGGTTTAACTACGACATTGTTCACATTTTTAGCATGTGTACTTACTTTAAGGAATTGTCCAGCTGACAAAATGATGAGCATGTTTTGTCTTGACTATCTGCACATTTGCAGCGTGACTTGGGCACAACAGGTTCTGTTACTGAGCGCTTCTTACGTGGAGCGTTTCCAAGTCCATATGACACTGTTCGCCTGGGGGAAAGAAAAAATAATTAGAAGACAATGTTAGTCATTCCATTATTTAATAATTATTTACAGATATATACATTTTTTTTTGTACATTTAAAGACATTAAATATAATGTTTGTCATGACTTACTCTGGTGTGTTGACCCATATTATGTCCAGGTGGCAAAAGTAGACACACTCTTTATCCATAAAACTTGCGCAGGAACATCTCTTAGTCCTGGAGTGTCGCACAGAGATTGCTGTGGCTTGTGCTGTGCCAAGACCCAAAGATGCTGGAGCAGCTAAAATCATAAAATGATGTTGAATTCATAAGGTTTTGCTACATAAAGAATTCTACCTACAAACACACACTGTGATTTTTACACTCTTAAGTTGCAAAACTGTGTTTGATGGACTGGAAAAACTGGAATTTGTCACACTCAATTGAAAATGACAGTAATGCTCATCTTATAGATATATAAGAAAAGGCACTAAAATAATCTCTAACAAATTATATTGGATATGAATATACTTAAAATAAGTACATACCCAAATCAAAAATTCCAGATGACAGCATGTACAACACTGGAAAAATAATCCTCAAATCCATTTTATTTAAGCTTATGCAAGTCCCTGATGTAGCACAAATGGTGATAATCCAATAAATTCGCAAACAGCTAAAAGGGTTGAGTTTTGCTCTATAAAGCTGCAGTCTTAATGCACTTATGCATCTTTCAGTAGTCTCGAGCACACCCCTGTACAGAAGCGCTTATATACGCGCGCTCTCCTCCTCCCGCCCGCTCGCTCGCTCACGCGCACACAATGCTCTTTGACAATAGTCACCGACAAGCAACGTGTGGAGCGAGATAAGAACTTTGTATTCCTGAGATTCCAGCGGGATGAAGACGCCGGGCGGCCGCTTGCTGCCAAGTCTTTTTTTTTTTATTTTTTTTTTAAGTAAGGTGTCTGAAATGAGAAGAGTTTTCATACAGGACAGTAGAGGGAGCGCGAGTACAAACCGCGCAGACTTGAGACTCCAAACAAGAGTATTCCACAATTTCTTTTTTTACTGCGAAGCGAAGACCTTTCAAGTTTTTTACGAAAACTATTAAATATTCAAGGCAGGCAAGGCAAGTTTATTTATATAGCACATTTCGTACACAATGGTAATTCAAAGTGCTTTACATAAAAGAAAGTAAAATAATCATGAAGAAAAATAATAACAAAAATAAAACAAGCAATTTTAAAACCTTTAAAATGATTAAGACATTTAAAAACAGTTAGAAAATGAAAAAAATAAAACATTGAAAATATAGTGCAATCAGTTCGGACATTTGACAGTGCTCATTCAATAAATGCACAGCTAAAAAGATGCGTTTTGAGTCTAGATTTAAATGTGACTAGTGTTTTAGCACATCTGATCTCTTCTGGAAGCTGATTCCAACTGTGGGCGGCATAATAACTAAAGGCAGACTCCCCTTGTTTTGTGTGAACCCTTAGTATTTCTAACTGACTTGATCCTAGTGATCTGAGTGCTCTGTTAGGTTTATATTCAGTGAACATATCTGCAATATATTTCGGTCCTAGGTCATTTAGTGACTTATAGACGAGTCAAAATACTTTAAAATCAATCCTAAATGTAACTGGAAGCCAGTGTAAGGACCTGAGGACTGGTGTGATATGCTCAGATTTTCTGCTTCTAGTCAGAATCCTGGCAGCAGCGTTCTGGATGAGCTGCAGCTGTCTAATGGTCTTTTTGGGAAGGCCGGTGAGGAGCCCATTACAATAGTCCACCCTGCTGGTGATAAAGGCATGAACAAGTTTCTCCAAGTCTTGACTGGAAACAAAACATCTAATTCTTGCAATGTTTTTTAAATGATAGTATGCTGATTTAGTTACTGCTTTGACATGACTACTGAAACTAAGGTCTGTCTCCAGAATCACACCAAGATTCCTGACTTGATTTTTAGTTTTTTGACCCTTAGAGTCAAGGTATGCATTCACCTTGAACACTTCATCTTTGTTTCCAAATGCAATGACTTCAGTTTTTTCCTTGTTTAACTGAAGAAAGTTCTGGCACATCCAACTATTAATTTCGTCAATGCATTGGCAGAGGGAGTCAATGGGGCTGTAGTCATTTGGAGATAAGGCTAGGTAAATCTGGGTATCATCAGCATAGCTGTGATAGGCAATTTGGTTTTTTCTCGTTATTTGACTTAGTGGAAGCATATACAGGCTAAACAAGAGAGGTGCAAGAATTGACCCTTGTGGGACTCCGCATGTCATGGACGTCCACTTAGACTTATGCTCTCCTAGACTCACATAATAGCCTCTCCCTTCTAAGTATGACCTGAACCATTTAAGTACCGTCCCAGAAAGCCAGACCCAGTTTTCCAGTCTCTCTAGTAGTATGTTATGATCGACAGTATCAAACGCAGCACTGAGATCTAGCAATACCAGCATCGATATTTTGCCAGAGTCACAATTTAAGCGAATATCATTTATTATCTTAATGAGTGCTGTCTCTGTGCTGTGATGCGGTCCACCCATATTGCCCAGAAAAGCTAATTGAAACAAAATCCTGCAACTGGAGCACTCAGTGTGGGGTAAGTTACAGGTGAACCTGCTATTAAACAGTTTAATGAAACAGCACTTCAATTAAGAATAATTAATGAAACAGCACAATTTAGTGTGATATATATATATATATATATATATATATATATATATATATATATATATATATATATATGTGTGTGTGTGTGTGTGTGTGTGTGTGTGTGTGTGTGTGTGTGCTCAAAAAACAAAAAAAAAAACAAAAAAAAACAAAATCCAAAAAAAAAAAAAAGAACACAGCGTCAAAATCCTGTTTAGGACACCCACTTGGCCAGCAGTGGCCCTGGGTGCCCCCCCCCCGGGAGTTGGTGCCCTACACCAACTGCATACTCTACGACAGGGAGCGGCGGTACTGACACACACACACACACACACACGTTAATTTAGAATCTCTTTGGTGTATATAAACTGCAGATTGCAGTATATTGAGTGAAACTAACAGCAGTTTTGAAACTTTAGCCACTAGCTCTTTTCCCAACCCATGGAAAACCCTGTTAATGGAAACTCAGGCCAGTTGACGCTCACTTGGTTACCCTCCACCCGCTCCAAAATGTATTGAATATTACAGTGCGAAGATTCCGTACGTGTAGCCTGTTCTTGCTTGTTCATTCTAAGACAGAGAATTAGGACAACAATAAACGCAATCTGTTAAGATCAGGTGAATATGGATGCTGAATTAAGCCCAATTATGGAAATATGTAGTTCTGTTTTCAGTGTAGCTCTCCTCAGGCAAGGGTGGCATGACTGCAGTAATATTTTTCAAATGTTCTGACAACGCGCTCATAGACAAGGCTAAGCCTCGCCTGTATATACACGTCCTAATGATGAAACTCTTAATTTTTCTCTATAGAATAGAACTGATGCAAAGATGCATTGACACTGACTAATGACAGAAAGGGATTTATTTAGAATTAGGTGGAAAGTTTGAAAGTCATACACATCTACATTACGGACAAATCTAGGAATGTTGTTTCCATTGGATAGAATAGTTTCATGTTGACTAATGAGTTTTAATGTTCTCTCACTTTGATTAAATTCAACAGGTTTAGATGGACGGAATGTTCGGAGCTGAGTCTCACCCACTCTCATGCTCTTCTGGGGGCTGGGTAACTAAGCAACATCCTCCCTCACCCCACCATCTTGCATGATGTGCAATGTACTGCTCTACTCTGCATGCAATAACACGACCCGTCCAGCAGGTAGCGTTATTGAGTCAGTCTTGGTGGACTGCAGAGGCAGCCAGCAAATACTCTCAATTGAATGAGTCATTCTGGGGATGTAATGAGAGCTTTTGCTCCAAGCCTCTTGAGACAAGGACAGTGTTGCAGTCAGTAAAACCTCGTAAAGGAGCTGATTGGTGACGTCATTGGCTGGCCTCTCCAAGCTCCTCATTAGTGATTTGAACTGCTGAATAAATCTAGTGTCTTGGAGAGCCCCGGGAATAACCCTTTCTACAAGGTTGATTAAAGGAGAGAAAAAAGCAAAGAAAAATCAGAGCGCTTATTACACAACTTAAAAAAATGAGACTTCAGAGGCATTTCTACACTTGTAAACAAGGTTTTACTGATACTGTTGATAGTATAGATACAGCAAACGTAAAGCCACCATTTTACTCATACCTATGGTCTTATGGAGTTCAAAATGGGCACCAGGTGGAATATAATAAATACTTGACCACAACATCTGTGCACAAGAACACTGCCCCCCAAAAGCCATAGAAATGTTTATATATCAGTACAACATTAATTTCCCCATCAGTTTACGACATTTTAACAACCTTTTAAAAATAAAAAATTTAAAAAATAAAACAAATTTCCTCCATTCTTCTTTTACTTCCATATGAACTTAACTTCCAAATAGGTGACTACTAGATTTATAATATATTATATACAGGTTTCTAAATGAGAAACTCCAAAAGGCACAATTGTATATACAACATGTACAAAAAGAAAAGAAAAAATGTCTGGTGCTGACAAAAAAAAACTACAAAATAAAATAATTGGTCATCATTTATGATTGCACATACAATATCACTGTCAGAAAATGTGCTTTTAGAGAAGGTTTGCAGAGCAGCAAACCTCCTGAAGTGTTTTAGTTTTACAAAGTGACAAAGTTTTACAAAAAAGGAGGAGAAAGAAGTGGAAAGAGAAAGAGAAATACATAGGCAGAAAAGACAGAGCTTTTATTGGGATTCTCAGGTAGCTATGACAAGTCTATCCTCATCATCACTAGAGGCTTCATTGTAGTCCTCAGTCACTGGTTGTCTAGAGACAGGTTGCTTTTTCACTTCACCAGCCCCACCAGCAGTTGCCATGTGTGCAACATCGCAGCCTCTCTCATTACAGGATGAGGGGGAGGAGAGCGAAGGAGGTTGTGGTGGTGTGTGGGGTTTGTCCACCATGGTTGTAGTCTTCTTTACACCCCCTGTGTCCATAGACCTTGTGCTAGGGCTGTTTTGAGAGACCTGCTTTGGCTCTGTGGATGGCTTTGCATTTGTAGGAACATCTCCTGGATTGGCTATTGCAGGACTGGCTGAAGAAATAGGTGCTGGTGCTGATTCTGCAACCTTTGCTGGTGGAGGTACAGATGCTACACCCTCAGGGCTACGTGACTTATTCTGGGCTGCAGGAAGTGGACTGAGAGCTGAGAGGGGGCTAAGGGATGGTATAAGGGCTGGCAAGGCAATGTTGAGGATCTGCAGGCCAGGGATTTGTGCTGGGGAAGCAGTGCTGCACTGAGGGGCAGGGCTAGCTGCCAACACTTGTACGCCTAGGGTGGCATTTAATGGGAGACTCTGTTGAGGCATCAGTTGGGTGGAGTTGGCTAAACCCACCATGCTCAAGGTCTCCAAACCCACAGGCTGCATGGCGGTTTGGGGAGCACCAAGTGTCTGAAGCCCTGCCACTTGCCCCAGAGGGAAACAAGGCAGTACACTACTGATTGGTTCCTGAACTACCAGCGGTTGGGTTGGGGAGCCCTCTGGTTGCAAGGTGTTGGATGCTGGGAGGGGGCTTCCGGTCTGCCTGTGGATCACGCTGAGTGCTGGGATGGTTAGCTGGACTGGCCCGGCCTGAATGGGTACAAAAGTGGAGTAAGCAGCCAAACCGGTGGGAACAAGCTGGATGCCACCCACAGGTACCATGCTGTATGGGGAACGAGGGGGCTGTTGGGAGTGCAATGGCAGGTGGCTGAAGAGATGAGTAGTGGCTTCCACTCTGGCCTCATGGATCAGATCTGCATTTGGAAAGTGCAGAGGACCCTGAAGAGGGTCAGAAGAGGTCTGAGTACCACGGTCGACGTTGGCATTGCACTCACTTGCAGGCTGGGATATGGTGCTTGACACTCCTTCCTGTTAAAGAACAATGTTATGAATACTTTTATCAACACCGCCAAACAACACAATAATTGCAGTCAGTGACTACATTAAATTCTATTCACCTTTTCATGCATTCAAAGCAGTTTTGCTGATGTGCCAGGCATGCGAGACTCAAGACATGGGAATGCATATGGGGTCGGGTACTGGTATGGGGTGAGGTGTACATGTAGAGAGGGTGAGATGCATGACGGGAAAGACAATGACTGCGAGGACACGGGTCTCACCTGGCCAAGTTTGCCACCCTTAGCTGGCACTGGGGGACTAGGGGGGACATCAAAGTCGGGGTAGTCGATGGACATCTGCCTACAAGGTGACACTGGGCTCATCATGTGTACGGAGTCAGTATCAGAGGTGTGGAATTCTGAGGAAGGGGCAGGGTAGGATGTGAAAGAGATGGGACTAGGACCAGGGCTGGAGCAGGATGCAGAAATTGACATCTGTCTGACCAACGAAACAGGACTTGTCATAGCCACAGGCTCTGTGTCTGAGGTCTGGGAGTCTGAGGCTTGAGGAGGCTGAGTTTGGGGAGCTGGGGTTTGATTCAGGCTGATGGACATCTTAGCCAGCAGAGAGCTAGGAGCCATGTCAGCCTGGTTAGCAGGAAGATGCTGTGGACTTGCAGAAACAGATGGTGTTGCAGAGACTCCAGACTCCGCCTGACTGTCCTCCTCATCTTCCTCTTCTCCATCGTTATCCTCATCATCTGGGCCATCAGAGTCATCACCATCTGAGTCCTGTCTGTCAGAACTTCCCGCTCTTCCTCGATCACCTTAGGGGGAAAAACAACTTAATGAACTAAAAGAGTAGGAGGAATTGTATAATATAGCATAGGTAATTGTAGCTACTTTGAAGAGCTACAAAGTTCTACTATGAAAAGGCTCCTAAGAACTTTTCACAACCCTAGTGTGTCCTAATTAATGTAACCCAAAGATGAAAGATTTAAATTGAATCCTTAAATAGTGTTTAGTTTTTCAACAGCTTACACTTTCCTGAGTTCTACTGCATAGCAAAAATAGATGGTCTAGAAACACCCATCACATTATAAAGGGAAGGCATTAACACCTCAGACCACAAATGCAGCCTGTGCTTGACAGCTTGTGTGGAACTGTGTGAGAGGAAAACAAATATGCTCTCAGTAACTGAGACCAGAGAAAGCTCACAGCTTCTCTCTCTCTCTTTTGCTAAAATTAGATGCAGCAATTTCCTCACATTAAACGCTGTGTATGCCGCCCACATGCACCAAGAGTTAACAAGGAAAAAGACTGCATTTAGAATCTCTAATTAGACTATGGCATTGCCATTGATGAGCACCACTGCAGAAGAACATAGCCAGGGACAATCCACATTTAACAGATAATGCTATTATAAGTAAACCTATTAATTGCAGGTTGATTCTGTTATTGAAAAAAATAATATGTAATGGTGTAAACAAAACTATAGTTTCTGCCATCTAAAGTTGGTTGGTTATTCATTGGTCCTCATCAGATAAACTCTGATTATTCAGTGTCTGAATAATCAAGTGTAATATTTCTGAAAACACATAAGTGACTTCTACCTGAGTCTTCTGGGTCCTGGTCCTCAATAAAACCCACAGAAACTCCCATTTCTATGCACTTCTTGCTGTGGGCTTTGGACTTCATATGCTTGGTTAGGTTCCCTGTGTGGAATAAGGGAACAAAGAGGTCACTCAGGTGGGAGGCGGATGCAGGGCATGGGAGTGGTTTACATAAGCATGACATATTCCTAAGCACTAGCTCTATGTAATGGGTGAGTAACTGATAAAGAAGTTCTTAAAGGAACGTGGGCTGGACTGACACTGTGTGCTGTACTGCAGTGTGGGAAGTTCAACTGTGATGAATCATACAGGCTTTTTTAAGAGGACAGGCACAGTCTGAAAAAAACACTTTGTACAGAAGTAATTTCCAACCATCCCTAAGAATTATCTAAATTACCTAACTGTTCTCAAATTCTGACACATTTCATTTAGAAAATGAAACTGCATTTCATTTAGAAAATGAAACAAATTAATATGTTTAAATTTGTCCTTATGCAAGTGTATGACTTGGCCATTTAAGATGGAAGACAAAAACCAGAGGTGCTTTTTGGATTACATTTTTATCTGCATTAAAAAAATTAAATTATTTTATTTTAATCCTGTTTAATACATGTAACCATTTTTATAAAGTCTGCTTATTATTTGTAATGGTCAAAAATAACTTTTAAATAATAATCAATTGAGTAAGAAAATAAATTTAAGCATCAAAGCTTTCAAATCAGTGTTTGGGACTAAACCCACCTTTGGTCTTGAAAGAGAAGTTGCAGTGTGTACAATGAAATGGACGGATGTCCGAATGTGTACGGATGTGTTTCCGCAGCATGCTAGGTTTCTTGCAGCGGATTCCACATTCCTCACATATGTATTTCCCTCTTCCACGGCCCCTAACGTATACATACTCCTCATTCGACTTGTAACTGAAAATATACCACAAATTGCACATCAAAACACAATTTCCTGTTATGTAATTGGGAAGTGGGATAAGATAAATGCTAAGATTTACAAACCCTCCATCAAAGATCTTCACTCGTTGGGGTTCAGATTTAGAAGAGTCTCTGTCCGACTCTGTTTGATTAATTAGTCGAGTCTCTGGTTTTGTTTTTCCACTATTCTCAGCTGGCACAGATCTCTGCTGAATCAAAACCTGAAACAATACAAAATACAATAAGAATTTGTCAATCATGCATGTACCATAACAAATGTATTTAAAATGTAAAATAGCAAACAGTATGTTCAAGCTAACTGTTAAAGCAAACTCGGTCAAGTGAAAATGTTCATACTATTGGCAAGATGTCCTTCAGCTTCCCAGAGTAGGTCAAAATGTCAGATTTCAAAGTTGTTGTTTTTGCTTGGGTGTAGTGTATTTTCTTGGATGTCTGTTTGGAGTCAAACAAGGACATGACCACTTTTGTGGGAAGCCCCAGTGGATTGGGATTGTTGGGGTTTACTACCCATGCAGAGTAGGCAGAGATCCTCTGGTCTGCCTGTTGAATGTGGAGGGGTTTCCTTTTCATGAGAAAACACCAGGTGAAGGTTGTAGCTGTTTTGAGACTAGGGAAAGACAGGCGATGACTGTCTCTGGTGTTGACAACAGACACAGAAGAAGCTAACTTCACTTGTCCCTGAAATGTTGGAGGCCTTAGAGGAGATTTGGATGGAACCCAACGCTGCTCCTCAGTTTTCTCTTGTGGCTTCAGAGTGGAATTCTCTGGCATGGCATAGCTTTGAACTCTGGAAGAAAAACATGTAGCAGTTGTTGTGGAAGGTGTTCTGCTCTCCATCTCGTGTTTACTTAACTCAGTTGTCGTTTGGGATACTGATGTCTGGGTGTTCTTGTCAGCTTCTGTCATCTCTGGCAATTGTTCTGGGGCATCAGTCTCAATTGGGCTGTCCACTGGCTCTGTGGTGCAAACCTGTCTAACCAGCGTAAACTTCCTCTGCCTGGTCATTTCTGACATCTTGGAGTTCAGGTAGTTTAGAGATCTACCATCAGTGAGACATGCAACTCCGTGTTCATCTTTAGCCCGTTTTTGTGTCTTTTCCATAGCAATGTCCAGGCTGTTGGCAGGGGAGAGCATACGCTTGCTTGAGGCAGTAGACTCTTGGGGGCATAAATTTGCAGATGCCAGTTTTTGTGTACAATGCAGTGAACCAAGAGACAGGATGCTTTGCTCAGTGATTTGGTTTTGGTCAGTAGATTTCAAGTTGGTTTTCATCGGTATAGCAACAGACCCAGGTTGCCTATGAGCTTGAATTTCTGGTCTAATATTTGAATCACTGTTCACAACATGTACCGTAGGGAAGCTGACCTTGGAAACCACAGAAGAAGGTGCTAGGGTGTGCTCGTGAGTAATTAGAATCTGTGGTACAGGTGTAGATACTGGGGTTATACGAGATGCTGGATCAACTTGCAAACCAGTAGGCAGTACAATTGGGGGCTTATTGATTGCAGCCTGATAACCTGATTGTGCTACATAGACATTTTGCATTCCATCATTTGACTGAGAGACTTTAATTTCATTAGCAATTGGTATAGTTATCACTGGCAAAGTGATCTGTGGGCCTTGTACAACCTGCTAAATATGTCTGGCCAGTTTTTAGTACAGGGCAATTCATTTGGTATTTAGGTATAAAGCTCTTCTTATTTTTTTCATCAAAGCTCTTCTGAGCGTCTGTCTGACCAGCCACCTTTTGGACCAGAGGTTGCACACGGCATCCCAAAACCCTTGAGGTCTGATGCCATGGATGTGGAAGACCATGAACTTGGGGTTGTTGGGTTTGGCTTCCAAGGTTGATGCTTTGAACCACTTGCTCATTTTTCGGTAACAGGGCATCTCCAGAATGTAGAACATAAGATTTAACAAGTGCAGATGTGTTCAGATTTTTAGATCTAGGTTGGGACCCAGAGCATTCATTAGTGAATGGGACTCTTTGGATGGGGGGAGTCTGTTTACCTGGTAATTGGGGGTCTGGTGCAATCTTTAAGGACATTTGACGTACCAGAGGCCCCCTCCTTCGTTCAATGAGAGGCACCAGGGTAGTTAGAGGACTTTGTGTAATTTTTGGCAGGGCAGTCTGAATAGGTGACAAAGGCCTGCTGGGTGACATGCTGCTGCAATCAAATGATTTGCTACGGTAGTCACAAGCAATTTCCAATGATGACTGAGTGGAGCTGATTTGTTCTGAGGTAGCGCGTCTCATCATGCCTGGCACCCCAAGAGTGTTGTTTGCTACAGGGATCCCTTGAGCTTCTGGTGGCTTCCCAACACTGTCAGACCTGGATGGGCTGTCAGATCTTGGTGGATCATCTCTGTCAAAAGAGGCTGAAATACTAGAGCACCTTGACAAGCTACTATCTCTACTGAGGCTATGAGAGAGACTAGACTCAAAGCTGGATTCACCAGAAGAGTGTTCCATTTGAGCAAGTCTTATGCGCTTTTTCTTTGGGGGGAGTTTTTCTGTTGGTAGTTTAGACAGGCTCTCACTCCTCTGAGGCCAGTTAAATGTTTCTGTTGGTTTCTCTGTTGATTCTAGAACTGGAGTTTCATGATCTCTGTCTGGTTCCTCTGTTACTAAGATTTCAGGAACTTGAATGTTGTTCTGCCGCACAAGCCTTGATTGCTGTGCAGGTGTGCCATCACTACAAATGGTAGAGGTTTGCTTACCATGAGGTTCCATTGCTTGGCTTGCACATTTAGGTGTAGACATTCTGTCATGGTAACTTTGTGAAGATAAACCCACTGCAGCCTCTGTATGACATTTTACTGTGCTCTTAACCTCCTTTTCCACAGATCAACTGGAGATGACCTGTCAATGGACTCAGATGTTTCAAAAGAATTTGGACGGCTGAGGGAGTTGGTATGTCGAATGACTGAAGTTCCACTTCCTTGCCTCTGGAGTTCTCCTCTCTCTTTATTTGATGTGCTGACCTGAGCTTCTCTTATTGGAGATAGCCTTGACTCTTGTGGTTCTGAAACTCTGCCATGATTTGTATTTGTCCTAAAATAGCAGTGTTACTTAAGGACTGGGTATGTTGAGAATAGGGTTGCCCTATTAAACATGTAGAGGTTTGGCAGGAGTCAAAACTTCTTGAGCATGGAGGAGTGGTCTCAGTTGGAGACTGGTCATCGTCATCTCCAACACTTTTAATTTTCCTTCTTTTTCTTACTGTGAGTGGTTGCTCTACAATGCCGGTAATTAATGCATTTCTGTTTAAAAGGGGCTGCTGAGTTCCACGTCCAAAACTTCTGTGTCAATCTCTCTGGCATGCATAGGCTTGTTTTTGGACCATGCAGTTTCAGAACAATAAAACTTCTTGTGATTTTCAAAATTTTCCAGTTTTCTGTAACGGTTGCGACAAGTCTCACATTCATACATTGACCCTTTGTTTTGCTGGGGTTTTCGGTTTCTTTCTGTTGCATGCTCAAAAGACTTACTTCGTAGTTCATGTGTAACACTTGGTCCATGATGGCTCTCATCCATGGAATGGACAGAGATAAGAACGTGACCATCATTTGTGGACAAATCCTCAACTGCTATCTGTCTCACTAGTGTACGTGGATGTACAGCAGGATTGGGAGTAGAGGGAGCTGAAGAGAACACATCATCATTTAGTGAACTAATCTTGTCATCAAATGAATGACAGATCCTAAGTGGGTGAGGCTGAGGTGTTACATTGGGGAAGAGAGCTGACTGACCAGGTGTTGTAGGCATCGAATTACTTCTTGTAATTGGTAAACAGTCAATAACTGGATACTGAGGTGGTACAGAAAGAAGGAATACTGGCTTGGATTTGTCTGTCGGAGTGAATGGAGATTTTGGTATGTCTGAGTTGGAACTAGATCTTCTTACCTGTGGTTTTAAATCAAAT